>NC_030680.2:100000-218990 GCF_000004195.4 Xenopus tropicalis | reverse complement strand
CCCCCTGAGATCTCCCTGGCACAGCTCAGTAATGACTCCCGGGTGCCCCCCCTGAGATCTCCCTGGCACAGGCTCAGTAATGGACTCCCGGGTGCCCCCCCTGAGATCTCCTGGCACAGGCTCAGTAATGACTCCCGGGTGCCCCCTGAGGATCTCCCTGGCACAGGTAAAACAGTAATGATCCCGGGTGCCCCCCCTGAGATCTCCCTGCACAGCTCATAATACTCCCGGGTGCCCCCCCGCTGAGATCTCCTGGCACAGCGCTCAGTAATGACTCCCGGGTGCCCCCCTGAGATCTCTGCTGGACAGGCTCAGTAATGACTCCCGGGTGCCCCCCTGAGATCTCCCTGGCACAGGCCTCAGTAATGACTCCCGGGTTGCCCCCCTGAGATCTCCCTGCACAGGCGTCAGTAATGACTCCCGGGTGCCCCCCCTGAGATCCCCTGCACAGGCTCAGAATGACTCCCGGGTGCCCCCCCTGAGATCTCCCTGGCACAGGCTCAGTAATGACTCCCGGGTGCCCCCCCTGAGATCTCCCTGCACAGCTCAGGCTAATGACTCCCGGGTGCCCCCCCTGAGAATCTCCCTGGCACAGGCTCAGTAATTGACTCCCGCGGTGCCCCCCTGAGATCTTCCCGGCACATGGCTCAGTAATGACTCCCGGGTGCCCCCCCTGAATTCTCCCTGCCAGGCTCAGTAATGACTCCCGGGTGCCCCCCCTGAGATCTCCCTGGCACAGCTCAGTAATGACTCCCGGGTGCCCCCCCTGAGATCCCCCTGGCACAGGCTCAGTAATGACTCCCGGGTGCCCCCCTGAGATCTCCCTGGAACAGGCTCAGTAATGACTCCCGGGTGCCCCCCCTGAAGATTCTCCCTGGCACAGGCTCAGGCACAGGCTCCTTGGTGCCCCCCTGAGATCTCCCTGGCACAGGCTCAGTAAAGACTCCCCCGGGGTGCCCCCCTGAGATCTCCCTGGCAAAGGCTCAGTAATGACTCCCGGGTGTGGTCCCCCCTTGAAGATCTCCCTGGCACAGGCTCAGTAAAGACTCCGGTGCCCCCCCTGAGATCTCCCTGGCAAAGGCTCAGTAATGACTCCCGGGTGCCCCCCTGAGATCTCCCTGGCACAGGCTCAGTAATGACTCCCGGTGCCCCCCCTGAGATCTCCCTGGCAAAGGCTCAGTAATGACTCCCGGGTGCCCCCCTGAGATCTCCCTGGCACAGGCTCAGTAATGACTCCCGGGTGCCCCCCTGAGATCTCCCTGGCACAGGCTCAGTAATGACTCCCGGGTGCCCCCCCTGAGAATCCCCCTGGCACAGCTCAGTAATGACTCCCGGGTGCCCCCCTGAGATCTCCCTGGAACAGGCTCAGTAATGACTCCCGGGTGCCCCCCCTGAGATCTCCCTGGCACGAGGCCTCAGGCACAGGCTCCCTGGTGCCCCCCCTGAGATCTCCCTGGCACAGGCTCAGTAAAGACTCCCGGGTGCCCCCCCTGAGATCTCCCTGGCAAGGCCTCAGTAATGACTCCCGGGTGCCCCCCCTGAGATCTCCCTGGCCAGGCTCAGTATGACTCCCGGGTGCCCCCCCTGAGATCTCCCTGGCACAGGCTCAGTAATGACTCCCGGGTGCCCCCCTGAGATCTCCCTGGCACAGGCTCAGTAATGACTCCCGGCGTGCCCCCCCTGAGATCTCCCTGCACAGGCTCAGTAAAAGACTTCCCGGGTGCCCCCCTGAATCTCCCTGGCAAAGGCTCAGTAATGACTCCCGGGTGCCCCCCTGAGATCTCCCTGGCACACTCAGTAATGACTCCCGGGTGCCCCCCCTGAGATCTCCCTGGCACAGGCTCAGTAATGACTCCCGGTGGCCCCCTTTGAAGATCTCCCTGGCACAGGCTCAGTAATGACTTCCGGGTGCCCCCCTGAGATCTCCCTGGCACAGGCTCAGTAAAGACTCCCGGGTTGCCCCCTGAGATCTCCCTGGCAAAGGCTCAGTAATGACTCCCGGGTGCCCCTGAGATCTCCCTGGCACAGGCTCATAATGACTCCCGGTTGCCCCCCCTGAGATCTCCCTGGCAAAGGCTCAGTAATGACTCCCGGGTGCCCCCCTGAGATCTCCCTGGCACAGGCTCAGTAATGACTCCCGGGTTGCCCCCTGAGATCTCCCTGGCACAGGCTCAGTAATGACTCCCGGGTGCCCCCCTGAGATCTCCCTGACAGGCTCAGTAAAGACTCCCGGGTGCCCCCCTGAGATCTCCCTGGCACAGGCTCAGAAAGACTCCCGGGTGCCCCCCTGAGATCTCCCTGGCACAGGCTCATAAGACTCCCGGGTGTGCCCCCCCTGAGATCTCCCTGGCACAGGCTCAGTAATGACTCCCGGTGCCCCCCTGAGATCTCCCTGGCACCAGGCTCAGTAATGACTCCCGGGTGCCCCCCCTGAGATCTCCCTGGCACAGGCTCAGTAATGACTCCCGGGTGCCCCCCTGAGATCTCCCTGGCACAGGCTCAGTAATGACTCCCGGGTGCCCCCCCTGAGATCTCCCTGGCACAGGCTCAGTAATGACTCCCGGGTGCCCCCCTGAGATCTCCCTGGCACAGGCTCAGTAATGACTCCCGGTGCCCCCCCTGAGATCTCCCTGGCACAGGCTCAGTAATGACTCCCGGGTGCCCCCCTGAAGATCTCCCTGGCACAGGCTCAGTAATGACTCCCGGGTGCCCCCCCGAGATCTCCCTGGCACAGGCTCAGTAATGACTCCCGGGTGCCCCCCCTGAGATCTCCCTGGCACAGGCTCAGTAATGACTCCCGGGTGCCCCCCTGAGATCTCCCTGGCACAGGCTCAGTAATGACTCCCGGGTGCCCCCCCTGAGATCTCCCTGGCACAGGCTCAGTAATGACTCCCGGGTGCCCCCCTGAGATCTCCCTGGCACAGGCTCAGTAATGACTCCCGGGTGCCCCCCTGAGATCTCCCTGGCACAGGCTCAGTAATGACTCCCGGGTGCCCCCCCTGAGATCTCCCTGGCACAGGCTCAGTAATGACTCCCGGGTGCCCCCCCTGAGATCTCCCTGGCACAGGCTCAGTAATGACTCCCGGGTGCCCCCCTGAGATCTCCCTGGCACAGGCCTCAGTAATGACCCCGGGTTGCCCCCTGAGATAAGCTCAGTAATGACTCCCGGGTGCCCCCCTGAGATCTCCCTGGCACAGGCTCAGTAATGACTCCCGGGTGCCCCCTGAGATCTCCCTGGCACAGGCTCAGTAATGACTCCCGGGTGCCCCCCTGAGATCTCCCTGGCACAGGCTCAGTAATGACTCCCGGGTGCCCCCCTGAGATCTCCCTGGCACAGGCTCAGTAATGACTCCCGGGTGCCCCCCTGAGATCTCCCTGGCACAGGCTCAGTAATGACTCCCGGGTGCCCCCCCTGAGATCTCCCTGGCACAGGCTCAGTAATGACTCCCGGGTGCCCCCCTGAGATCTCCCTGGCACAGGCTCAGTAATGACTCCCGGGTGCCCCCCCCTGAGATCTCCCTGGCACAGGCTCAGTAATGACTCCCGGGTGCCCCCCCTGAGATCTCCCTGGCACAGGCTCAGTAATGACTCCCGGGTGCCCCCCGAGATCTCCCTGGCACAGGCTCAGTAATGACTCCCGGGTGCCCCCCTGAGATCTCCCTGGCACAGGCTCAGTAATGACTCCCGGGTGCCCCCTGAGATCTCCCTGCACAGGCTCAGTAATGACTCCCGGGTGCCCCCCTGAGATCTCCCTGGCACAGGCTCAGTAATGACTCCCGGGTGCCCCCCTGAGATCTCCCTGGCACAGGCTCAGTAATGACTCCCGGGTTGCCCCCCTGAGATCTCCCTGGCACAGGTAATGACTCCCGGGTGCCCCCCCTGAGATCTCCCTGGCACAGGCTCAGTAATGACTCCCGGGTGCCCCCCTGAGATCTCCCTGGCACAGGCTCAGTAATGACTCCCGGGTGCCCCCCTGAGATCTCCCTGGCACAGGCTCAGTAATGACTCCCGGGTGACCCCCCCTGAGATCTCCCTGGCACAGCCTCAGTAATGACTCCCGGGTGCCCCCCTGAGATCTCCCTGGCACAGGCCTCAGTAAGACTCCCGGGTGCCCCCCCTGAGATCTCCCTGGCACAGGCTCAGTAATGACTCCCGGGTGCCCCCCCTGAGATCTCCCTGCACAGGCTCAGTAATGACTCCCGGGTGCCCCCCTGAGATCTCCCTGGCACAGGCTCAGTAATGACTCCCGGGGTGCCCCCCCCTGAGATCTCCCTGGCACAGGCTCAGTAATGACTCCCGGGGTGCCCCCCCTGAGATCTCCCTGGCACAGGCTCAGTAATGACTCCCGGGTGCCCCCCTGAGATCTCCCTGGCACAGGCTCAGTAATGATCCCGGGTGCCCCCCCTGAGATCTCCTGGCCACAGCTCAGTAATGACTCCCGGGTGCCCCCCTGAGATCTCCCTGGCACAGGCCTCAGTAAATGACTCCCGGGTGCCCCCCCTGAGATCTCCCTGGCACAGGCTCAGTAATGACTCCCGGGTGCCCCCCCTGAGATCTCCCTGGCACAGGCTCAGTAATGACTCCCGGGTGCCCCCCCTGAGATCTCCCTGGCACAGGCTCAGAATGACTCCCGGGTGCCCCCCTGAGATCTCCCTGGCACAGGCTCAGTAATGACTCCCGGGTGCCCCCCCTGAGATCTCCCTGGCACAGGCTCAGTAATGACTCCCGGGTGCCCCCCCTGAGATCTCCCTGGCACAGGCTCAGTAATGACTCCCGGGGTGCCCCCCCTGAGATCTCCCTGGCACAGGCTCAGTAATGACTCCCGGGTGCCCCCCCTGAGATCTCCCTGGCACAGGCTCAGTAATGACTCCCGGGTGCCCCCCTGAGATCTCCCTGGCACAGGCTCAGTAATGACTCCCGGGTGCCCCCCTGAGATCTCCCTGGCACAGGCTCAGTAATGACTCCCGGTACCCCCCCTGAGATCTCCCTGGCACAGGCTCAGTAATGACTCCCGGGTGCCCCCCCTGAGATCTTCCCTGGCACAGGCTCAGTAATGACTCCCGGGTGCCCCCCCTGAGATCTCCCTGGCACAGGCTCAGTAATGACTCCCGGGTGCCCCCCCTGAGATCTCCCTGGCACAGGCTCAGTAATGGACTCCCGGGTGCCCCCCTGAGATCTCCCTGGCACCAGGCTCCAGTAATGACTCCCGGGTGCCCCCCCTGAGATCTCCCTGCACAGGCTCAGTAATGACTCCCGGGTGCCCCCCCTGAGATCTCCCTGGCACAGGCTCAGTAATGACTCCCGGGTGCCCCCCCCTGAGATCTCCCTGGCACAGGCCTCAGTAATGACTCCCGGGTGCCCCCCCTGAGATCTCCCTGGCACAGGCTCAGTAATGACTCCCGGGTGCCCCCCCTGAGATCTCCCTGGCACAGGCCTCAGTAATGACTCCGGGTGCCCCCCTGAGATCTCCCTGGCACGGCCAGTAATGACTCCCGGTGCCCCCCTGAGATCTCCCTGGCACAGGCTCAGTAATGACTCCCGGGTGCCCCCCCTGAGATCTCCCTGGCACAGGCTCAGTAATGACTCCCGGGTGCCCCCCTGAGATCTCCCTGCACAGGCTCAGTAATGACTCCCGGGTGCCCCCCTGAGATCTCCCTGGCACAGGCTCAGGTAATGACTCCCGGGTGCCCCCCCTGAGATCTCCCTGGCACAGGCTCAGTTAATGACTCCCGGGTGCCCCCCCTGAGATCTCCCTGGCACAGGCTCAGTAATGACTCCCGGGGTGCCCCCCCTGAGATCTCCCTGGCACAGGCTCAGTAATGACTCCCGGGTGCCCCCTGAGATCTCCCTGGCACAGGCTCAGTAATGACTCCCGGGTGCCCCCCTGAGATCTCCCTGGCACAGGCTCAGTAATGACTCCCGGGTGCCCCCCCTGAGATCTCCCTGGCACAGGCTCAGTAATGACTCCCGGGTGCCCCCCTGAGATCTCCCTGGCACAGGCTCAGTAATGACTCCCGGGTGCCCCCCCTGAGATCTCCCTGGCACAGGCTCAGTAATCCGGGTGCCCCCTGAGATCTCCCGGGCCCAGGGTAATGACTCCGGGCCCCCCCTGAGATCTCCCTGGCACAGGCTCAGTAATGACTCCCGGTGCCCCCCTGAGATCTCCCTGGCACAGGCTCAGTAATGACTCCCGGGTGCCCCCCCCTGAGATCTCCCTGGCACAGGCTCAGTAATGACTCCCGGGTGCCCCCCTGAGATCTCCCTGGCACAGGCTCAGTAATGACTCCCGGGTGCCCCCCCTGAGATCTCCCTGGCACAGGCTCAGTAATGACTCCCGGGGTGCCCCCCTGAGATCTCCCTGGCACAGGCTCAGTAATGACTCCCGGGTGCCCCCCCTGAGATCTCCCTGGCACAGGCTCAGTAATGACTCCCGGGTGCCCCCCCTGAGATCTCCCTGGCACAGGCTCAGTAATGACTCCCGGGTGCCCCCCCTGAGATCTCCCTGGCACAGGCTCAGTAATGACTCCCGGGTGCCCCCCTGAGATCTCCCTGGCACAGGCTCAGTAATGACTCCCGGGTGCCCCCCCTGAGATCTCCCTGGCACAGGCTCAGTAATGACTCCCGGGTGCCCCCCCTGAGATCTCCCTGGCACAGGCTCAGTAATGACTCCCGGGTGCCCCCCTGAGATCTCCCTGGCCAGCTCAGTAATGACTCCCGGTGCCCCCCCTGAGATCTC
Source organism: Xenopus tropicalis (assembly GCF_000004195.4). Lineage (NCBI taxonomy): Eukaryota > Metazoa > Chordata > Amphibia > Anura > Pipidae > Xenopus > Xenopus tropicalis. Next base: position 212,254 of record NC_030680.2, on the reverse strand, counting down.
CCTGGCACAGGCTCAGTAATGACTCCCGGGTGCCCCCCTGAGATCTCCCTGGCACAGGCTCAGTAATGACTCCCGGGTGCCCCCCCTGAGATCTCCCTGGCACAGGCTCAGTAAAGACTCCCGGGTGCCCCCCTGAGATCTCCCTGGCACAGGCTCAGTAATGACTCCCGGGTGCCCCCCCTGAGATCTCCCTGGCACAGGCTCAGTAATGACTCCCGGGTGCCCCCCCTGAGATCTCCCTGGCACAGGCTCAGTAATGACTCCCGGGGTGCCCCCCCTGAGATCTCCCTGGCACAGGCTCAGTAATGACTCCCGGGTGCCCCCCTGAGATCTCCCTGGCACAGGCTCAGTAATGACTCCCGGGTGCCCCCCCTGAGATCTCCCTGGCACAGGCTCAGTAATGACTTCCCGGGTGCCCCCCCTGAGATCTCCTGGCACAGGCTCAGTAATGACTCCCGGGTGCCCCCCCTGAGATCTCCCTGGCACAGGCTCAGTAATGACTCCCGGGTGCCCCCCTGAGATCTCCCTGGCACAGGCCTCAGTAATGACTCCCGGGTGCCCCCCCTGAGATCTCCCTGGCACAGGCTCAGTAAAGACTCCCGGGTGCCCCCCTGAGATCTCCCTGGCACAGGCTCAGTAAAGACTCCCGGGTGCCCCCCTGAGATCTCCCTGGCACAGGCTCAGTAATGACTCCCGGGTGCCCCCCCTGAGATCTCCCTGGCACAGGCTCAGTAATGACTCCCGGGTGCCCCCCCTGAGATCTCCCTGGCACAGGCTCAGTAATGACTCCCGGGTGCCCCCCCTGAGATCTCCCTGGCACAGGCTCAGTAATGACTCCCGGGTGCCCCCCTGAGATCTCCCTGGCACAGGCTCAGTAATGACTCCCGGGTGCCCCCCCTGAGATCTCCCTGGCACAGGCTCACTAATGACTCCTGGGTGCCCCCCCTGAGATCTCCCTGGCACAGGCTCAGTAATGACTCCCGGGTGCCCCCCCTGAGATCTCCCTGGCACAGGCTCAGTAATGACTCCCGGGTGCCCCCCCTGAGATCTCCCTGGCACAGGCTCAGTAATGACTCCCGGGTGCCCCCCCTGAGATCTCCCTGGCACAGGCTCAGTAATGACTCCCGGGTGCCCCCCCTGGATCTCCCTGGCACAGGCTCAGTAATGACTCCCGGGTGCCCCCCCTGAGATCTCCCTGGCACAGGCTCACTAATGACTCCCGGGTGCCCCCCCTGAGATCTCCCTGGCACAGGCTCAGTAATGACTCCCGGGTGCCCCCCCTGAGATCTCCCTGGCACAGGCTCAGTAATGACTCCCGGGTGCCCCCCTGAGATCTCCCTGGCACAGGCTCAGTAATGACTCCCGGGTGCCCCCCTGAGATCTCCCTGGCACAGGCTCAGTAATGACTCCCGGGTGCCCCCCCTGAGATCTCCCTGGCACAGGCTCAGTAATGACTCCCGGGTGCCCCCCTGAGATCTCCCTGGCACAGGCTCAGTAATGACTCCCGGGTGCCCCCCTGAGATCTCCCTGGCACAGGCTCAGTAATGACTCCCGGGTGCCCCCCCTGAGATCTCCCTGGCACAGGCTCAGTAATGACTCCCGGGTGCCCCCCTGAGATCTCCCTGGCACAGGCTCAGTAATGACTCCCGGGTGCCCCCCCTGAGATCTCCCTGGCACAGGCTCAGTAATGACTCCCGGGTGCCCCCCCTGAGATCTCCCTGGCACAGGCTCAGTAATGACTCCCGGGTGCCCCCCCTGAGATCTCCCTGGCACAGGCTCAGTAATGACTCCCGGGTGCCCCCCCTGAGATCTCCCTGGCACAGGCTCAGTAATGACTCCCGGGTGCCCCCCCTGAGATCTCCCTGGCACAGGCTCAGTAATGACTTCCGGGTGCCCCCCTGAGATCTCCCTGGCACAGGCTCAGTAATGACTCCCGGGTGCCCCCCCTGAGATCTCCCTGGCACAGGCTCAGTAATGACTCCCGGGTGCCCCCCCTGGAGATCTCCCTGGCACAGGCTCAGTAATGACTCCCGGGTGCCCCCCCTGAGATCTCCCTGGCACAGGCTCAGTAATGACTCCCGGGTGCCCCCCTGAGATCTCCCTGCACAGGCTCAGTAATGACTCCCGGGTTGCCCCCCCTGAGATCTCCCTGGCACAGGCTCAGTATGACTCCCGGGTGCCCCCCTGAGATTCCCCCCCCCCAACTCCCGCCCCCCCCCCATGGCACAGGCTCAGTAATGACTCCCCCGGGTGCCCCCCCTGAGATCTCCCTGGCACAGGCTCAGTTAATGACTCCCGGGTGCCCCCCTGAGATCTCCCTGGCACAGGCCTCAGTAATGACTCCCGGGTGCCCCCCTGAGATCTCCCTGGCACAGCTCAGTAATGACTCCCGGGTGCCCCCCCTGAGATCTCCCTGGCACAGGCTCAGTAATGACTCCCGGGTGCCCCCCCTGAGATCTCCCTGGCACAGGCTCAGTTAATGACTCCCGGGTGCCCCCCCTGAGTCTCCCTGGCACAGGCTCAGTAATGACTCCCGGGTGCCCCCCCCTGAGATCTCCCTGGCACAGGCTCAGTAATGACTCCCGGGTGCCCCCCCTGAGATCTCCCTGGCACAGGCTCAGTAATGACTCCCGGGTGCCCCCTGAGATCTCCCTGGCACAGGCTCAGTAATGGACTCCCGGGTGCCCCCCTGAGATCTCCCTGGCACAGCGCTCAGTAATGACTCCCCGGGTGCCCCCCCTGAGATCTCCCTGGCACAGGCTCAGTAATGACTCCCGGGTGCCCCCCTGAGATCTCCTGGCACAGGCTCAGTAATAACTCCCGGGTGCCCCCCTGAGATCTCCCTGGCACAGGCTCAGTAATAACTCCCGGGTGCCCCCTGAGATCTCCCTGGCACAGGCTCAGTAATGACTCCCGGTGCCCCTGAATTCCTGGCACCAGCTCATAATGACTCCCGGGTGCCCCCCCTGAGATCTCCCTGGCACAGGCTCAGTAATGACTCCCGGGTGCCCCCCCTGAGATCTCCCTGGCACAGGCTCAGTAATGACTCCCGGGTGCCCCCCTGAGATCTCCCTGGCACAAGTCCCTACAGAAATGGATTCAGAATTTATTTTGGGGGGGGGGGGGGGAGCCTGAAAGAGTAAAAAGGAATAGAAAACGGAGCCTCTGTCTATACTGTCCCATTGCATGCTGGGTATTGTAGTTTTATATTAATCCTAACTGTAGGCTTATTGTTAGATACAAACTACATTACCCAGCATGCAGTGGGACAGGCACACTAAGGGAACATTTTTGGCTAGTTTCCAAAGTACAAACCCGCCAAGGCTCCAAAAAAATAGCCCAAAATGGCGGGTTTGTACTTTGTGGAAACACCGGGGCTTTAGATTAGTAGCCCAATTTGGCGGGAAGCCCGCCTGACTGTAACTAAACGCTCATGTGACCCTGAGAGGCGGGGCTTATAGAGAGACTAGCGTTTCCCTCACAGTTACAGATCCCGCCATAGCGCCCGGGTACATCCCGCACCGAGGCACAATAACTACACTTCATACCGGACAAACATTCCCTGAACCCGTTACTCCTCCCGGAAATTCTCCCGCATAGCTGCCGACTCCAATGACGCGTTTCCGGTGCGCCGCGTTGCTTAGTTACCCGCCAAGCGGATGTGGAAGTCTCTGGCGCATCCGGCACAATAGTGTGAGAGTTGCATCAGCCGCGGAGCGGGGACGGAATGACGGACTCCTGGGAGCGAGGTGAGTAGCACTCAGGGGCCACAGGGGCCACACGGGCCCGTCTGTATAACTCACTCACTCAGGGGCCACACGGGCCCGTCTGTATAACTCACTCACTCAGGGGCCACACGGGCCCGTCTGTATAACTCACTCACTCAGGGGCCACTGGGGCCCGTCTGTATAACTCACTCACTCAGGGGCCACTGGGGCCCGTCTGTATAACTCACTCACTCAGGGGCCACTGGGGCCCGTCTGTATAACTCACTCACTCAGGGGCCACACGGGCCCGTCTGTATAACTCACTCACTCAGGGGCCACACGGGCCCGTCTGTATAACTCACTCACTCAGGGGCCACACGGGCCCGTCTGTATAACTCACTCACTCAGGGGCCCGTCTGTATAACTCACTCACTCAGGGGCCCGTCTGTATAACTCACTCACTCAGGGGCCACAGGGGCCCGTCTGTATAACTCACTCACTCAGGGGCCACTGGGGCCCGTCTGTATAACTCACTCACTCAGGGGCCACACGGGCCCGTCTGTATAACTCACTCACTCAGGGGCCACACGGGCCCGTCTGTATAACTCACTCACTCAGGGGCCCGTCTGTATAACTCACTCACTCAGGGGCCCGTCTGTATAACTCACTCACTCAGGGGCCACAGGGGCCCGTCTGTATAACTCACTCACTCAGGGGCCACAGGGGCCCGTCTGTATAACTCACTCACTCAGGGGCCACAGGGGCCCGTCTGTATAACTCACTCACTCAGGGGCCACAGGGGCCCGTCTGTATAACTCACTCACTCAGGGGCCCGTCTGTACCACTCACTCACTCAGGGGCCACAGGGGCCACACGGGCCCGTCTGTATAACTCACTCACTCAGGGGCCACAGGGGCCCGTCTGTATAACTCACTCACTCAGGGGCCCGTCTGTACCACTCACTCACTCGGGGGCCCGTCTGTACCACTCACTCGGGGGCCCGTCTGTACCACTCACTCACTCGGGGGCCCGTCTGTACCACTCACTCACTCGGGGGCCGTCTGTACCACTCACTCACTCGGGGCCCGTCTGTACCACTCACTCACTCGGGGGCCCGTCTGTACCACTCACTCACTCGGGGGGCCCGTCTGTACCACTCACTCACTCGGGGCCCGTCTGTACCACTCACTCACTCGGGGGCCCGTCTGTACCACTCACTCACTCGGGGGCCCGTCTGTACCACTCACTCGGGGCCCGTCTGTACCACTCACTCGGGGGCCCGTCTGTACCACTCACTCCGCGGGGGCCCGTCTGTACCACTCACTCACTCGGGGGCCCGTCTGTACCACTCACTCACTCGGGGGCCCGTCTGTACCACTCACTCACTCGGGGGCCCGTCTGTACCACTCACTCACTCGGGGCCGTCTGTACCACTCACTCATCGGGGGCCCGTCTGTACCACTCACTCACTCGGGGGCCCGTCTGTACTCACGGGTCACTCACTCGCGCGGGCCCGTCTGTACCACTCACTCACTCGGGGGCCCGTCTGTACCACTCACTCACTCGGGGGGCCCGTCTGTACCACTCACTCACTCGGGGGCCCGTCTGTACCACTCACTCACTCGGGGGCCCGTCTGTACCACTCACTCACTCGGGGGCCCGTCTGTACCACTCACTCACTCGGGGGCCCGTCTGTACCACTCACTCACTCGGGGGCCCGTCTGTACCACTCACTCACTCGGGGGCCCGTCTGTACCACTCACTCACTCGGGGGCCCGTCTGTACCACTCACTCACTCGGGGGCCCGTCTGTATAACTCACTCGGGGGCCACAGGGGCCCGTCTGTACCACTCACTCGGGGGCCAACTGCCCCCTCATTTGTAAAGACAGAAACTGCCGCTTTCCCTGCTCTGACCAAGCGCATGGATGCCATTCCCTGGCCCCTCAGCCACAGACCAGTTCGGGAACAGTAACCCACACTCGGCTCCTTATCATCCTATATTCCCTATAGGGAGATCCCCGGGGCTGCCCCCTCTGGGGTTTGGGGGTCTCGGTCTTATCCCCTACTGGGGGGTTCAGTACAGTTACTGGGGGGCACATAACCCAATTGCCCACTGATACTCACTGAGCCCGACACTCCCTGTCTCCCTAATGCAAATGGTACAGAAGTGATTTTTTCCCCTGATGCCCCCTGTGCCCCCTGATGCCCCCTGTGCCCCCTGATACCCCTGTGCCCCCTGATACCCCTGTGCCCCCTGATACCCCTGTGCCCCCTGATACCCCTGTGCCCCCTGATACCCCTGTGCCCCCTGATACCCCTGTGCCCCCTGATACCCCTGTGCCCCCTGATACCCCTGTGCCCCCTGATACCCCTGTGCCCCCTGATACCCCTGTGCCCCCTGATACCCCTGTGCCCCCTGATACCCCTGTGCCCCCTGATACCCCGGCCCTGACCTGCCCCCTGATGCCCCCTGATGCCCCCTGTGCAGTTATTTCCAGAGTTATAGAAAAGCAGCCTTTGTTCTGGGCAATAAGGAACAGGGCTACGTATTGTGCCAAACAGCACAGAGTCTCTCACATAAATATTATACCCCTCCCCGGGTAGATATAATCCCCCCATACAGTCTGGGCTGGGTCAGTTCTACATGTAGTGTCGGTTCCGCAGGGGAATCCTGGCCGGTGGGTCTGACATTTGCTTTTATCGGTCCCCCCCCCCCCCCTCCGGTTGCATTAGCCAGGGGCAGATATAATCCCCCCATACAGTCTGGGCTGGGTCAGTTCTACATGTAGTGTCGGTTCCGCAGGGGAATCCTGGCCGGTGGGTCTGACATTTGCACAGAACGGTCGCAGTGTCACAGCCACTGCCCTGTGTCCCTAGGGATCTCATAGGGTTCCTTCCAGTTGCATGATGGGATTATTATTATGTACAGCCGGGGGGCAATACGTGTGTTTATATAGCAGCGCAATTGCACCCAGTGCTTTACAACACGGGGGGGGGGGGGGGGGGGAACTATATGAGCAAAGGGTTCATCTTGATGGAGGTGTTTGTGGGTGGGGCTTATAATATACAAATGGGCAGGTGGGGTGGGGCTAGAGGGGTTGCACTAGCCATGTAGCCACACCCCCTGTGACAGTGTCCTAGTGTTTGTGGGTGGGGGCTTATAATATACAAATGGGCAGTGGGGGTGGGGATACAGGAGTTGCACTGCCTTTGTGGCCACACCCCCTGTGACAGTGTCCTAGTGTTTGTGGGTGGGGTTTATAATACACCAATGGGCAGTGGGGGTGGGGCACATACCCTGACTCTCCTGTGCCTCTCTCCTTCAGTTGTGAGCATTAGAGAGGACAAGGACAGGATGGAGGCCCTGAATGAGTTCCTCAGCAGCCGTAGTTACATCCAGGGCTACACATATTCTCAGGCCGACGCCCAGGCCTTCCTGCAGCTGGAGGGACCGCCCCCTGGCCACTTGTTCCATGTGGTGCGGTGGTACAAGCACATAGCGGCAGTTTCCACTGAGGGTGCAAAGCGCAGTGACTTCAGAATTGGGCAGTCATGTAAGTAAGTCATGTGTCTGCCTCCCAGTACTGTCTGTCCTACAGCCAAATGCAGCTCTGCAGGGCATCATTGTACTGAGTGGAGCAATGAAGCCAAATGAAGCTCTGCATAGGATCATAGTACTGAGTGGAGCAATGAAGCCAAATGCAGCTCTGCAGGGCATCATTGTACTAAATGGAGCAATGAAGCCAAATGCAGCTCTGCATAGGATCATAGTACTGAGTGGAGCAATGAAGCCAAATGCAGCTCTGCAGGGCATCATTGTACTAAATGGAGCAATGAAGCCAAATGCAGCTCTGCAGGGGACCATCCTGTCAAGCGTTCAGGGATCTGATGGGACCTATTTGGGCTACAATTCTGCACATTGTCATTGGTGTCCTGCTATGGGCAGCTCCTCCCTTACTCCCCGCTAAACTCCTCCGTATTCTCCCTTATGGCGCCCTTATATTGTTGTGCTCATATCCGTGTCGGTGCGCACACGTGTGCATGTCGGATGTTGACAGGAAAGTGTGTACACGTGTACAGAGCCAGAGCTGGGCAGGGATTGGGCCGTGACAGAGCCCTGTGTAAACAAACATGACAATCAAACCATGACCTTCCTCCCAGCATATTCTATACATTATATATTGATTCTGTATATTGTGTATATGGTGCATACAGCAGTACCAGCAGTACATGGGTTAGGCATAGTCACACTCCCCCCTGGGATAAGGCCCAGTATAATATGCACAGGGGCCACAATAAAGGGCACTGATTGGCCGGAGCACAGGCGCTGCTGAGCAAGGTGGGCTCTTCAGTGGTTCAGATGAATGTAACATGTGCCCCCTCTTGTCTCCCCCAGGTAAAGGCAGGCGCACCCAGCCCCCCTGGTCTGCACCCAACACTCAGGCACAACCAGGACTGCGCCTGTACAACAGCCTGACTCGCAGCAAGGTACCCCCCCCCCCTCCTCCTCCTCAGTGTAACTCAGCCAATTGCACTGGGGCTTCCTCTCCCTCTGTATCTTCTCTTATTCTAACAAACTGCTCCCCCTAGTGGCCCCAAACAGCAAGGCCATGAATGAGATCTACCCTTTATATTGCACAGTGCTTATATATCATCAGTCCCTGCCCCAGTGAGCTTACAATCTAAGGTCCCTATCCCATTCCCATCAGTCACTGCCCCAGTGGAGCTTACAATCTAAGGTCCCTATCCCATTCCCATCAGCCCCTGCCCCAGTGAGCTTACAATCTAAGGTCCCTATCACATTCCCATCAGCCCCTGCCCCAGTGAGCTTACAATCTAAGGTCCCTATCACATTCCCATCAGCCCCTGCCCCAGTGAGCTTACAATCTAAGGTGCACATACCCTTGTGCTGATCATTATTGTACAGACAAACCCCTCCCATGTTTTGCCCCATTTACCCTCTTGCTTCTCTTTGCTGCACTGTCGGTGTGTGTATCTCGCTGTATTACTAATGCAGTGTGTAACAACAATTGCAACTTGATTTTTTGCAGGAGCTGTTTGTCCCCCAAGATGGTAACAAGGTCACATGGTATTGCTGTGGCCCCACTGTTTACGATGCCTCCCACATGGGACATGCCAGGTAAGTGCATGCTGGGAACGTTGGCATCTCGCTGGTTAATAGAGGCTCCTTATAGGCCCACAGGGAGGTTAGCAGCCAAGGTTAAAGCTCGGTTACCATGGAGATGGACCACTACGTGTTGCTTCGTTTTTGGAAGTCCCGCAAAGAATTCTCCTGCAGGAAATGTTGCTCAACGCCAGAAAGCAAAGCGACAGCCTCCCTGCCATTCTCTTTATTGCCAGAGGGAAGGCATTTGGGGAGACTGGTTGCCCCTGGGAGCCAGGACGACTGACTGATGTCCCCTTGGCCCATAGATGGGGCTTTCCCATGATAGTCTGTAATACTCCATTAAAGGCCAAAGGGCACTTATTCACCCCAGGATGCACCAGTCTGGGGTAAAGTTGATGTGAGGATTCCATGGGGCAGTAACATGGGGCAGGGCTCTGGCCTGGGGTAAATGAATTCTCTGGGGGTATCATATTAGACTATCCTAACCCCATGAATTAGCCTTTCCCTGACTTTCCTCAGGAGTCGGTATAGTGTTAGTAATAAGGCCACTGTATGGAGCAGCCGGCAGGCACTGTACCTTGTTAGTCCTGGGGCCCCCGGCGAGGTCTCACTGATACTCATCATTGGGTTTGTCTTTTAGGTCCTACATATCCTTTGATATCCTTAGGCGAGTCCTGAGGGACTACTTCAAATATGATGTCTTTTACTGCATGAACATCACTGATATTGATGACAAGGTAAGTATTGTCTAAGCACTAAGCACAATTCAGCAGGAACAGCCCCCTAAGTTTGCTCATAGCCTGTACAGAGAGATACCATAAAACTATGGCACATAGGGATCCCCCTGTACTAAGCACAATTCAGCAGGAACAGCACCCTATGTTTGCCTATAGCCTGTACAGAGAGATACCATAAAACTATGGCACATAGGGATTCCCCTGTACTAAGCACAATTCAGCAGGAACAGCCCCCTAAGTTTGCCTATAGCCTGTACAGAGAGATACCATAAAACTATGGCACATAGGGATTCCCCTGTACTAAGCACAATTCAGCAGGAACAGCCCCCTAAGTTTTCCCATAGCCTGTACAGAGAGATACCATAAAACTATGGCACATAGGGATTCCCCTGTACTAAGCACAATTCAGCAGGAACAGCACCCTATGTTTGCCTATAGCCTGTACAGAGAGATACCATAAAACTATGGCACATAGGGATTCCCCTGTATTAAGCACAATTCAGCAGGAACAGCCCCCTAAGTTTGCCTATAGCCCGTACTAAGCAAAAGTTTATAGCAGGGTTGCTGGGCAGATGTGAATCTCAGAGATGTTTTATGCCCGAGTCCCTTTATATGACATGATGGTTTATAATAAGTTGATATAAAACTGCTTACATGGCCGTGGCACAAGTCTGGGACAGCAGATGTACAATATAGAGCCCCTTATGAAATAAACAGAAAATATAGAGGAATAATTGCTGTTTTATGTGCAGATAATAAAGCGAGCCAGACAGAGACATTTATTCCAGCAATACAGAGAGAGGAACCCGCGGCCCAGCGATCTGCTCCAGGACGTCAGCGCTGCACTAACGGTGAGTGGAACCCCCAGCCCTTACAGGTCCCACAAATCTGCTTTTATCTAGAACATTCCGTGTATATGTGGCGCTTTCATGCTCCTTACAGAGGGATTGTGGGGGCACACACAGCAATGGATTTATTTATTAACCCTTGGCAGCATCTGGCCTAATCTCTTTACAGTAACCTTTAGTATGTTATATTTCCTATTCCCCGGTAGGCAACCATTGCTCTGTGAGCTTACAATTTTATTAATATTATTGTCACTCTTTATTCCAGTCTCTCATTCAAACCGCTGCCTGGTTGTTAAGGTAAACAAGGCCCTAGAAACCAGATAGCTGCTTAGATCCCAAGCTGGATAGCTGTTGAACAAATAAAAAATGAAAACCATTTGCAAGTTGTCTCAGAATATCAATGTTTAGGGCATATTAATATTTAATAATAAAGGTGGCCAACCCCTTTAATCTTGGCATCAGTTGGGTGGGACTCGATCAAACATAAACCAAACGGGCCTCAGAAGTCTAGAATGTACAGTGCGACAGTCGGCAGCAGTTGTGGCCAGAGGGGCCGTGTATTTATATGTGTAACACCGAGCCCCTTCCCCGCAGCCATTCCTACAAAGGATCAGCGAGGCCAACGACCCAGATAAAAGGCAGATGCTGGAGAGGATCCACGGTTCTGTTAGTGCTGCGCTCCTTCCTCTGCAGGATGCAGTGAGCAGCAACGCCCGGGCCGAGGAGCTGGAGAGACTCAGCCAGGTACAGGCACAGCCCTGGGACTTGAGTACATGTGGGGTGCGGGGAAGGGTACTTTTGGCTACTGGGTTATTCTGGAGGGGCAGTTAGATGTGGGGGCAAAGTTGTGCCCTCCCCTTTAAAAAAAAAAAAAAACAAAAAACCAGGACTGTTTGTCTATATATTGCAGTATATTCAAGCTCGCCAACTATGTCACACTCACCCCCGGTCTGGCCGGTCCTAGACTCACTCACCCCCGGTCTGGCCGGTCCTAGACTCACTCACCCCCGGTCTGGCCGGTCCTAGACTCACTCACCCCCGGTCTGGCCGGTCCTAGACTCACTCACCCCCGGTCTGGCCGGTCCTAGACTCACTCACCCCCGGTCTGGCCGGTCCTAGACTCACTCACCCCCGGTCTGGCCGGTCCTAGACTCACTCACCCCCGGTCTGGCCGGTCCTAGACTCACTCACCCCCGGTCTGGCCGGTCCTAGACTCACTCACCCCCGGTCTGGCCGGTCCTACACTGCTTAGGTGACAGGGATCATTTGTGTGATAAGAGTGAATGTTGGATCCAGTGACTTCATGGAGACCTTGTGATCCCTCAGGAGCTGATGGAAGCAGCAGTGGACTTGCTGTCGGACTGGTTGGATGAGAAACACGGGGCCCAAATCACAGACAATTCCATTTTCTCTCAACTCCCCAAACACTGGGAAAGCGAATACCATAGAGACATGGAGGCCCTGAATGTAAGTGGTTTCTATGGTTCTGAGTCACGGGAAACAAACTGAGCTGTTAGTCATGGAGAGGTTAAGTGATCTGTTCTCTCCTAGGTCCTGCCGCCCGATGTACTGACCCGGGTCAGTGAATATGTGCCGGAAATTGTAGCATTTGTGCAGAGAATTGTGGATAATGGTTATGGGTATGTTTTCTACTCTATTTCCTTCATAATAACAGAATGTAAAGACAAACAAGAGTCAGATGTGCCTACACTGCTCAGTTTCAGAATACCATTATGTCCCTATAATGGAGGATTCACCCTAAGGTTTGATGGAAAGGAAGCCATTCCTGCTTGAGTTTGGCACAACAGATCTTAGCCTTATACGGTTGTATTGTAGCCTGTGTCTTTCATTCCCGGGGTTTCTAATACAATAAATGGCAAAGAACCGATGGTGCCCCTCTGCCCTACAGTCCTGGGTCTCTAGCACTTTTCCCTGTCCCTCGGGGAGATGGCGTTGCTGCCCAACAGAGCCAAAAGCCTTCTGAGTCTGTAACTGGGGGACATTTATATTCTGGGCCGCCTGGCCTTTGGCTCATACACCTACTGATCATGTTTGGTAGGATTTCAGCTTTTATTACCAAGGCTTTATTACCAGACGTTTTCTCACTCCGTGGCAGAGCTGGACTTCTTCAGATTCATGGTTAGGGTTAGGGTTAGTCTGGACGAGCAGTGGAAGGAATAGCAAGGGGCACACAGATACAGTTGTCAGTAGCAATTACATTTACAAATAACTTGCAACTCACTGAACATGTTAAAATATAGTGTTTTTTTTTATAAAGTTGCTGAGAATTACATTATACAGAATTATATATTTGTTTTATACCTTTTCAGCTCTAAAGAAGGGTTTATCAGTACAGTGGCCCCTATAGTTCCACACGTAACACCATTCCTGCACATTCTCAATGAGATTCTCTTTCAGCAGCATGTCGGCAGTTGCAGTCGATGTTATGAATAGGCAGTTCCATAACAAATGGCATTACTTGCTGCTCTCACCTTGATGCCTTCCCGCAGGTACGTGTCTAATGGGTCCGTGTACTTCAGTACTGCCAAGTTCCATGCCAGCGAGAAACATTATTATGCCAAACTGGTTCCCGAAGCTGTTGGAGATCAGAAGGCCCTTCAGGAAGGTGAAGGTAAGTAACAGACACACCGAATCCACATATGGATATATTGGATAGGGGAGCAGCCTGTTTATGGGGTGGGTGGGGGGGGGCAGCCTGTTTATGGGGTGGGTGGGGGGGCAGCCTGTTTATGGGGTGGGTGGGGGGGGTTGGGGCAGCCTGTTTATGGAGGGGGTGGGGGCATGGACACGCTCTATGAGGTGTATAGCAAGAAGCCTGTGTGTAAGTGCCAGGCACTTGGGAAAAATCTCTGCCAGCATTTTTGCAGCTGGTGACAAAGTGCTTAAATGCAGCCATGCAGATGGTCGTTTGCATTTATGGAATCGGCCAATTACCTGAACATGCACATTTCAGTGTTAATGCAAATGACAAGCGTCGCTGGCTGAAACATACCAGAAAATAATAGCCCTTGTGCCCCATACAGTTAGCTTCAGAGAGGTGCATTTAGGGCACGGGTTGGCAAACTACGGCCCGCGGGCCACGTCCGGCCCATTGGTCTTTTTAATCCGGCCTGCCGAGGATTGGTGTATCTCGCTTTTCCTAACAGAGACCGCAGTCCGCAATCTTCTGTGTTTCAGAAAACCTAGGGGACGAGCGGAGACGGCACTGGCCCAGCCCGTGGCCCCTGAGCCTTAAATTTTTCCCACCCCTGATTTAGGGGGTGCCCCAGTATACAGGGTGTGCTCGTTAGCTTATTCCTGTGCTACACGTCAGTCCTTTAGCATTGCCTGATGGCTGTTTCTTGTTACTGTGTGAAGGGGACCTGAGTATCTCGGCAGATCGGCTAAGTGAGAAGCAGTCTCCCAATGACTTTGCTTTGTGGAAAGCTTCAAAACCTGGGGAACCTTCCTGGGAATCGCCATGGGGAAAGGTAACAAGCAAACACCTCTTGGGTTTTCTTCCTTCTGATCCATAGGTTTCCCTGCACCACAGCACCTACTTATCCTTAGTAAGGATTGTCTACCCTTTATTCTTATCGACCCTTTACCTCCCGCAGGGGCGGCCTGGTTGGCACATCGAGTGTTCCGCAATGGCCGGATCTATTCTGGGCGAATCAATGGATATCCATGGGGGTGGATTTGATCTCCGATTTCCCCATCATGACAATGAATTGGCTCAGTCCGAGGTACAAAATATTTCTGGTTTTTGCCTGAATATTTCCAGAACTCACATATGTATATTGAAGCTTTTACTTGCAGAGCCCAGACCTGCCCAACAGTATTATATTCAGCTTGGGGCACACAGGCCTACACTAGCCTCAGGGGGTTGGCTAGGAGGGTGGGACTTCCAAGTTGCTCATGGCTGAGGTGTCAGACAGGTGCAACCCTGGGAGATTAATTCCTATGTTGCCAGGTGGGTATGTGATAGTTCTGACTGCTGTTATTTTCTCCTCTCAGTTTCAACTGCTTTTATTCTCTCTCTGGCCATAGGCTTACTTTGATAATGACCACTGGGTGCGCTATTTCCTCCATACTGGTCACCTGACTATTGCGGGCTGTAAAATGTCCAAATCCTTGAAGAACTTCATCACCATCAAAGATGCACTTCAGAAAAATACAGGTGAGAGCTCACATCCTAATGTGTCCATCAGGGCTCAGTATAACGAGGGCCCCTATAATATCCGGCACAGTGATTATACCCATCAGGGCTCAGTATAACGAGGGCCCCTATAATATCCGGCACAGTGATTATACCCATCAGGGCTCAGTATAACGAGGGCCCCTATAATATCCGGCACAGTGATTATACCCATCAGGGCTCAGTATAACGAGGGCCCCTATAATATCCGGCACAGTGATTATACCCATCAGGGCTCAGTATAACGAGGGCCCCTATATAATATCCGGCACAGTGATTATACCCATCAGGGCTCAGTATAACGAGGGCCCCTATAATATCCGGCACAGTGATTATACCCATCAGGGCTCAGTATAACGAGGGCCCCTATATAATATCCGGCACAGTGATTATACCCATCAGGGCTCAGTATAACGAGGGCCCCTATAATATCCGGCACAGTGATATACCCATCAGGGCTCAGTATAAACGAGGGCCCCTATATAATATCCGGCACAGTGATTATACCCATCAGGGCTCAGTATAACGAGGGCCCCTATAATATCCGGCACAGTGATTATACCCATCAGGGCTCAGTATAACGAGGGCCCCTATAATATCCGGCACAGTGATTATACCATCAGGGCTCAGTATAACGAGGGCCCCTATAATATCCGGCAGGATTATACCCATCAGGCTCAGTATAACGAGGGCCCCTATAATATCCGGCACAGTGATTATACCCATCAGGGCTCAGTATAACGAGGGCCCCTATATAATATCCGGCACAGTGATTATACCCATCAGGGCTCAGTATAACGAGGGCCCCTATAATATCCGGCACAGTGATTATACCCATCAGGGCTCAGTATAACGAGGGCCCCTATATAATATCCGGCACCAGTGATTATACCCATCAGGGCTCAGTATAACGAGGGCCCCTATAATATCCGGCACAGTGATTATACCCATCACGGCTCAGTATAACGAGGGCCCCTATAATATCCGGCACAGTGATTATACCCATCAGGGCTCAGTATAAACAAGGGCCCCTATAATATCCGGCACAGTGATTATACCCATCAGGGCTCAGTATAACGAGGGCCCCTATAATATCCGGCACAGTGATTATACCCATCAGGGCTCAGTATAACGAGGGCCCCTATAATATCCGGCACAGTGATTATACCTCAGGCTCAAACGGGGCCCTAAATCCGGCACAGTGATTATACCCATCACGGCTCAGTATAACGAGGGCCCCTATAATATCCGGCACAGTGATTATACCCATCAGGGCTCAGTATAACGAGGGCCCCTATAATATCCGGCACAGTGATTAATACCCATCAGGGCTCAGTATAACGAGGGCCCCTATAATATCCGGCACAGTGATTATACCCATCAGGGCTCAGTATAACGAGGGCCCCTATAATATCCGGCACAGTGATTATACCCATCAGGGCTCAGTATAACGAGGGCCCCTATATAATATCTGGCACAGTGATTATACCCATCAGGGCTCAGTATAACGAGGGCCCCTATATAATATCCGGCACAGTGATTATACCCATCACGGCTCAGTATAACGAGGGCCCCTATAATATCCGGCACAGTGATTAATACCCATCAGGGCTCAGTATAACGAGGGCCCCTATATAATATCTGGCACAGTGATTATACCCATCAGGGCTCAGTATAACGAGGGCCCCTATATAATATCTGGCACAGTGATTATACCCATCAGGGCTCAGTATAACGAGGGCCCCTATAATATCTGGCACAGTGATTATACCCATCAGGGCTCAGTATAACGAGGGCCCCTATATAATATCCGGCACAGTGATTATACCCATCACGGCTCAGTATAACGAGGGCCCCTATAATATCCGGCACAGTGATTAATACCCATCAGGGCTCAGTATAACGAGGGCCCCTATATAATATCTGGCACAGTGATTATACCCATCAGGGCTCAGTATAACGAGGGCCCCTATATAATATCCGGCACAGTGATTATACCCATCAGGGCTCAGTATAACGAGGGCCCCTATAATATCCGGCACAGTGATTATACCCATCAGGGCTCAGTATAACGAGGGCCCCTATATAATATCTGGCACAGTGATTATACCCATCAGGGCTCAGTATAACGAGGGCCCCTATATAATATCCGGCACAGTGATTATACCCATCAGGGCTCAGTATAACGAGGGCCCCTATAATATCCGGCACAGTGATTAATACCCATCAGGGCTCAGTATAACGAGGGCCCCTATAATATCCGGCACAGTGATTATACCCATCAGGGCTCAGTATAACGAGGGCCCCTATAATATCCGGCACAGTGATTATACCCATCAGGGCTCAGTATAACGAGGGCCCCTATAATATCCGGATATAATATAGTGGATACATTCTCTGCTCTTTGTGTTTGTTACCAGCCCGTCAGCTGCGCCTGGCGTTCCTGATGCACGCCTGGAAGGACACCCTAGATTATTCCAGCAACACAATGGAGTCGGCTGTTCAGTACGAGAAGTTTATGAATGTGAGTCTTTATGGAAATCCATTTATCTTTCCCAAAAGTGTTACCCTGGGGCAGTTTTCTAGATTATGCACATTATGTCATTATGGGAACTCTTCCCAATAGCAGAACATTGGCAGATCCCTGGTAGCTCTTCCCAATAGTAGAACATTAGCGGATCCCTGGCAGCTCTTCCTAATAGCAGAACATTAGCGGATCCCTGGCAGCTCTTCCCTATAGCAGAACATTTGCAGATCCCTGGCAGCTCTTCCCAATAGCAGAACATAGCGGATCACTGTCAGCTCTTCCCAATAGCAGAACATTGGCAGATCCCTGGCAGCTATTCCCAATAGCAGAACATAGCGGATCACTGTCAGCTCTTCCCAATAGCAGAACATTAGCGGATCCCTGGCAAGAGCAGAAAGTAGACTGTTTCCATCTTTATTTCAGGAATTCTTCTTAAACGTGAAGGATCTTCTCAGAGCTCCTACTGACGTTACAGGGCAGTTTGTGAAGTGGGAAGTTCCGGAACTAGAACTGAACAGCTGGTAAGTTCTGCCTGGCAGGGAACGTAAAACTGTTACGTACTGTGCAACTGTGCGGGTTCCTCCCGGGACAGGGGCAAGCTCAAGGCATGCTGGGAATTCAGTGTAACGGACTGTGCGGTTCCCCCCGGTACAGGGGCAAGCTCAAGGCATGCTGGGAGTTCAGTGTAACAGACTGTGCGGTTCCTCCCGGTACAGGGGCAAGCTCAAGGCATGCTGGGAGTTCAGTGTAACGGACTGTGCGGTTCCCCCCGGTACAGGGGCAAGCTCAAGGCATGCTGGGAATTCAGTGTATGGACTGTGCGGTTCCCCCCGGTACAGGGGCAAGCTCAAGGCATGCTGGGAGTTCTGCTGCTGCTGCCACAGGGGAAGGTTTGGTTTGTCCCACAGCTTTCAGGGAAGTGGGCAGAATGAGAAACACACATGGGTTTATAGGACACAGCAGTATATAACAGATAAGCAGCTATAAGGGCACCCACTTGCCCCCTGGCATACTCACAGTGTGGCACAAATACACATTCTAACATTACCTTCTCCCTGACTAGTTTTTATAGCAAAAAGGCAGCCGTTCACGAAGCGCTGTGCGATAACATCGATACCCGCACCGTCATGGAGGAGATGCGGTCGCTGGTCAGTCAGTGCAACTCCTACATTGCCAGCAGGAAGGCAGCCAAGCAGCCCCCCAACAGATTGCTACTGAGAAGCGTCAGCTCCTATCTTACTGCCATGCTCAAGGTAATTGTCCCGTTATACTCCCCAAAGTACATTATGTGGGTATAGTTACTGCTGCCCACAGCATTCTCATTGCCTCCGGCCCAAGAGGCCCCAAATTCAAAGGGCCCAAACCCAGTTCACATGCAGCCAAGGCTTATGGTTTCAACATCTGAAGTAGCCCCGGCCCCCTGACCAGTCTCTCAGAAACCGTATGAGGATATAAGGCATATGTAAAATAACTTGTGTGTGTATATATATATATATATATATGCTACTGTATTGTTACCCCAATACTGTATTGTTACCCCAATATACTTGTTTCACTGGATTTTGACTACAGAATTGATTTTCTAGGTGTTTGGGGCAATCGAAGGTGAAGAAGTTATTGGTTTTCCCATTGGTGGAAGTGACAACAGCATGAATGTAAGTTTCCTGTCGGCGAGTGGGTGGTTCCTGTGTGTAGCTGGGGAGTGGCAGGTTCTTTTGGGTATTGAGTGGATCTGTTCTTAGAGATAATGCTATTCCTCTGTGTCCTTGTGAGTGGGTGGTTCCTCTGTGTCCTTGTGAGTGGGTGGTTCCTCTGTGTCCTCGGCTAGTGGGTGGTTCGACGGGGTCCTCGGCTAGTGGGTGGTTCGACGGGGTCCTCGGCTAGTGGGTGGTTCCACGGGGTCCTCGGCTAGTGGGTGGTTCGACGGGGTCCTCGGCTAGTGGGTGGTTCCACGGGGTCCTCGGCTAGTGGGTGGTTCCACGGGGTCCTCGGCTAGTGGGTGGTTCCACGGGGTCCTCGGCTAGTGGGTGGTTCCACGGGGTCCTCGGCTAGTGGGTGGTTCCACGGGGTCCTCGGCTAGTGGGTGGTTCCACGGGGTCCTCGGCTAGTGGGTGGTTCCACGGGGTCCTCGGCTAGTGGGTGGTCCCACGGTGTTGTTGAGGATTAGTAAGTTAGTGAGTTTGGCAAAGTGTGGTTTATGAGTGGGCTGTACACTCACTGAGTGTCCCTTGTTTGTATGGAGTGAGTGATTATTCCCAGCACAGAAGTGAGTTTATTTAGATTTTCTCTCTCTCCCCTCGTTCAGCTGGAAAGCACCGTGATGCCGTATCTGCAGGTTCTGTCCCAGTTCAGAGAAGGGGTGCGACAGATTGCCCGGCAGCACAAAGGTAACAGTCTGGGTGCCCCAATTGTTACTGTGTGTGGGGGGGCCCACGGGGTGCTGCTCGGGGTGCTTGCTGATTGGCTCCCTTCTATTTACTCCTAATAGTGACTGAAGTCTTACAGCTCAGTGACCTGCTGAGGGACGACGTCCTTCCAGAACTCGGCGTCCGGCTGGAGGACCATGAAGGTGCGGGGCACGGCCCTGTTAGAGGGGGGGCACGGCCCTGTTAGAGGGGGGGCACGGCCCTGTTAGAGGGGGGCACGGCCCTGTTAGAGGGGGGGCACGGCCCTGTTAGAGGGGGGGCACGGCCCTGTTAGAGGGGGGGCACGGCCCTGTTAGAGGGGGGGCACGGCCCTGTTAGAGGGGGGGCACGGCCCTGTTAGAGGGGGGGCACGGCCCTGTTATTGGGGGGGCACGGCCCTGTTATTGGGGGGGCACGGCCCTGTTATTGGGGGGGCTCACCAAATGATTATTTGGGGGAGTACATTGCATTTGACATGTTACGTATGTTCAGCTTTCTATTTGGTGCCGTAAGCTGCAGAGTAGAGTCAGGTTGATAACAATGAACTGCACAAACCCAACCAGGAAAGGGTCAGACTGATACGGAGACACTGCCCAGTGTGCTTTGGTGTTTGTGCTACCCACTGGGACTGGGCCTTTCCAGCTATTGAACCCTTCATCTACTGCCCAGTACCTTATTACCCTGCCCCTCTCCCTATTAGCCCGCCCCCCTTCATTATTATCCCGCCCCACTCCTTGGGGGGGGGGGAGCAAGCAGAGTAGATCCCAGCCTGTCAGTGGTGGCACCCCAACTGTCCATTGATTGTGAGGTGTGGGAAGCCTTTGGGTTGGAGTCTGCCCTTACTCAGACCAGGGTAGGGAGTGGTGTGTGTGTAACTGGGAAGCCTTTGGGTTGGAGTCTGTACTTACTCAGACCAGGGTAGGGAGTGGTGTGTGTGTAACTGGGAAGCCTTTGGGTTGGAGTCTGCCCTTACTCAGACCAGGGTAGGGAGTGGTGTGTGTAACTGGGAAGCCTTTGGGTTGGAGTCTGTACTTACTCAGACCAGGATAGGGAGTGGTGTGTGTGTAACTGGGAAGCCTTTGGGTTGGAGTCTGTACTTACTCAGACCAGGGTAGGGAGTGGTGTGTGTAACTGGGAAGCCTTTGGGTTGGAGTCTGTACTTACTCAGACCAGGGTAGGGAGTGGTGTGTGTGTAACTGGGAAGCCCTTGGGTTGGAGTCTGCCCTTACTCAGACCAGGATAGGGAGTGGTGTGTGTAACTGGGAAGCCTTTGGGTTGGAGTCTGTACTTACTCAGACCAGGATAGGGAGTGGTGTGTGTGTAACTGGGAAGCCTTTGGGTTGGAGTCTGTACTTACTCAGACCAGGATAGGGAGTGGTGTGTGTAACTGGGAAGCCTTTGGGTTGGAGTCTGCCCTTACTCAGACCAGGATAGGGAGTGGTGTGTGTAACTGGGAAGCCTTTGGGTTGGAGTCTGTACTTACTCAGACCAGGATAGGGAGTGGTGTGTGTAACTGGGAAGCCTTTGGGTTGGAGTCTGTACTTACTCAGACCAGGGTAGGGAGTGGTGTGTGTAACTGGGAAGCCTTTGGGTTGGAGTCTGTACTTACTCAGACCAGGGTAGGGAGTGGTGTGTGTGTAACTGGGAAGCCTTTGGGTTGGAGTCTGTACTTACTCAGACCAGGGTAGGGAGTGGTGTGTGTAACTGGGAAGCCTTTGGGTTGGAGTCTGTACTTACTCAGACCAGGATAGGGAGTGGTGTGTGTAACTGGGAAGCCTTTGGGTTGGAGTCTGCCCTTACTCAGACCAGGATAGGGAGTGGTGTGTGTAACTGGGAAGCCTTTGGGTTGGAGTCTGTACTTACTCAGACCAGGATAGGGAGTGGTGTGTGTAACTGGGAAGCCTTTGGGTTGGAGTCTGTACTTACTCAGACCAGGGTAGGGAGTGGTGTGTGTAACTGGGAAGCCTTTGGGTTGGAGTCTGTACTTACTCAGACCAGGGTAGGGAGTGGTGTGTGTGTAACTGGGAAGCCTTTGGGTTGGAGTCTGTACTTACTCAGACCAGGGTAGGGAGTGGTGTGTGTAACTGGGAAGCCTTTGGGTTGGAGTCTGTACTTACTCAGACCAGGATAGGGAGTGGTGTGTGTAACTGGGAAGCCTTTGGGTTGGAGTCTGCCCTTACTCAGACCAGGATAGGAGTGGTTGTGTGTACTGGGAAGCCTTGGGTTGGAGTCTGTACTTCCAGACCAGGATAGGGAGTGTGGTGTGTAACTGGGAAGCCTTTGGGTTGGAGTCTGCCCTTACTCAGACCAGGATAGGGAGTGGTGTGTGTAACTGGGAAGCCTTTGGGTTGGAGTCTGCCTTACTTCAGACCAGGATAGGGAGTGGTGTGTGTGTGTAACTGGGAAGCCTTTGGGTTGGAGTCTGTACTTACTCAGACCAGGATAGGGAGTGGTGTGTGTGTAACTGGGAAGCCTTTGGGTTGGAGTCTGTACTTACTCAGACCAGATAGGGAGTGGTGTGTGTAACTGGGAGCCTTTGGGTTGGAGTCTGCCCTTACTCAGACCAGGATAGGGAGTGGTGTGTGTAACTGGGAAGCCTTTGGGTTGGAGTCTGCCCTTACTCAGACCAGGATAGGGAGTGGTGTGTGTAACTGGGAAGCCTTGGGTTGGAGTCTGTACTTACTCAGACCAGGGTAGGGAGTGGTGTGTGTACTGGGAAGCCTTTGGGTTGGAGTCTGCCTTATTCAGACCAGGATAGGGAGTGGTGTGTGTGGTAACTGGGAAGCCTTTGGGTTGGAGTCTGTACTTACTCAGACCAGGATAGGGAGTGGTGTGTGTAACTGGGGAAGCCTTTGGGTTGGAGTCTTGCCCTTACTCAGACCAGGATAGGGAGTGGGTGTGTGTAACTGGGAAGCTTTGGGGTTGGAGTCTGCCCTTACTCAGACCAGGATAGGGAGTGGTGTGTGTAAACTGGGAAGCCTTTGGGTTGGAGTCTGTACTTACTCAGACCAGGATAGGGAGTGGTGTGTGTAACTGGGGAAGCCTTTGGGTTGGAGTCTGCCCTTACTCAGACCAGGGTAGGAGTGGTGTGTGTAACTGGGAAGCCTTTGGGTTGGAGTCTGCCCTTACTCAGACCAGGATAGGGAGTGGTGTGTGTAACTGGGAAGCCTTTGGGTTGGAGTCTGCCCTTACTCAGACCAGGGTAGGGAGTGGTGTGTGTAACTGGGAAGCCTTTGGGTTGGAGTCTGTACTTACTCAGACCAGGATAGGGAGTGGTGTGTGTAACTGGGAAGCCTTTGGGTTGGAGTCTGCCCTTATTCAGACCAGGATAGGGAGTGGTGTGTGTGTAACTGGGAAGCCTTTGGGTTGGAGTCTGTACTTACTCAGACCAGGATAGGGAGTGGTGTGTGTAACTGGGAAGCCTTTGGGTTGGAGTCTGCCCTTACTCAGACCAGGATAGGGAGTGGTGTGTGTAACTGGGAAGCCTTTGGGTTGGAGTCTGTACTTACTCAGACCAGGGTAGGGAGTGGTGTGTGTGTAACTGGGAAGCCTTTGGGTTGGAGTCTGTACTTACTCAGACCAGGGTAGGGAGTGGTGTGTGTAACTGGGAAGCCTTTGGGTTGGAGTCTGTACTTACTCAGACCAGGATAGGGAGTGGTGTGTGTGTAACTGGGAAGCCTTTGGGTTGGAGTCTATACTTACTCAGACCAGGATAGGGAGTGGTGTGTGTAACTGGGAAGCCTTTGGGTTGGAGTCTGCCCTTACTCAGACCAGGATAGGGAGTGGTGTGTGTGTAACTGGGAAGCCTTTGGGTTGGAGTCTGTACTTACTCAGACCAGGATAGGGAGTGGTGTGTGTAACTGGGAAGCCTTTGGGTTGGAGTCTGTACTTACTCAGACCAGGATAGGGAGTGGTGTGTGTGTAACTGGGAAGCCTTTGGGTTGGAGTCTGTACTTACTCAGACCAGGATAGGGAGTGGTGTGTGTGTAACTGGGAAGCCTTTGGGTTGGAGTCTGTACTTACTCAGACCAGGATAGGGAGTGGTGTGTGTGTAACTGGGAAGCCTTTGGGTTGGAGTCTATACTTACTCAGACCAGGATAGGGAGTGGTGTGTTTAACTGGGAAGCCTTTGGGTTGGAGTCTGTACTTACTCAGACCAGGGTAGGGAGTGGTGTGTGTAACTGGGAAGCCTTTGGGTTGGAGTCTGCCCTTACTCAGACCAGGGTAGGGAGTGGTGTGTGTAACTGGGAAGCCTTTGGGTTGGAGTCTGTACTTACTCAGACCAGGATAGGGAGTGGTGTGTTTAACTGGGAAGCCTTTGGGTTGGAGTCTATACTTACTCAGACCAGGATAGGGAGTGGTGTGTTTAACTGGGAAGCCTTTGGGTTGGAGTCTATACTTACTCAGACCAGGATAGGGAGTGGTGTGTGTGTAACTGGGAAGCCTTTGTGTTGGAGTCTATACTTACTCAGACCAGGATAGGGAGTGGTGTGTTTAACTGGGAAGCCTTTGGGTTGGAGTCTGCCCTTACTCAGACCAGGGTAGGGAGTGGTGTGTGTGTGTAACTGGGAAGCCTTTGGGTTGGAGTCTGCCCTTACTCAGACCAGGATAGGGAGTGGTGTGTGTAACTGGGAAGCCTTTGGGTTGGAGTCTGCCCTTACTCAGACCAGGATAGGGAGTGGTGTGTGTAACTGGGAAGCCTTTGGGTTGGAGTCTGCCCTTACTCAGACCAGGATAGGGAGTGGTGTGTGTAACTGGGAAGCCTTTGGGTTGGAGTCTGTACTTACTCAGACCAGGATAGGGAGTGGTGTGTGTAACTGGGAAGCCTTTGGGTTGGAGTCTGTACTTACTCAGACCAGGATAGGGAGTGGTGTGTGTAACTGGGAAGCCTTTGGGTTGGAGTCTGCCCTTACTCAGACCAGGATAGGGAGTGGTGTGTGTAACTGGGAAGCCTTTGGGTTGGAGTCTGCCCTTACTCAGACCAGGATAGGGAGTGGTGTGTGTAACTGGGAAGCCTTTGGGTTGGAGTCTGTACTTACTCAGACCAGGGTAGGGAGTGGTGTGTGTAACTGGGAAGCCTTTGGGTTGGAGTCTGCCCTTACTCAGACCAGGATAGGGAGTGGTGTGTGTAACTGGGAAGCCTTTGGGTTGGAGTCTGTACTTACTCAGACCAGGGTAGGGAGTGGTGTGTGTGTAACTGGGAAGCCTTTGGGTTGGAGTCTGTACTTACTCAGACCAGGATAGGGAGTGGTGTGTGTAACTGGGAAGCCTTTGGGTTGGAGTCTGTACTTACTCAGACCAGGATAGGGAGTGGTGTGTGTAACTGGGAAGCCTTTGGGTTGGAGTCTGCCCTTACTCAGACCAGGATAGGGAGTGGTGTGTGTAACTGGGAAGCCTTTGGGTTGGAGTCTGTACTTACTCAGACCAGGATAGGGAGTGGTGTGTGTAACTGGGAAGCCTTTGGGTTGGAGTCTGTACTTACTCAGACCAGGATAGGGAGTGGTGTGTTTAACTGGGAAGCCTTTGGGTTGGAGTCTGTACTTACTCAGACCAGGGTAGGGAGTGGTGTGTGTAACTGGGAAGCCTTTGGGTTGGAGTCTGTACTTACTCAGACCAGGATAGGGAGTGGTGTGTGTGTAACTGGGAAGCCTTTGGGTTGGAGTCTGTACTTACTCAGACCAGGGTAGGGAGTGGTGTGTGTAACTGGGAAGCCTTTGGGTTGGAGTCTGTACTTACTCAGACCAGGATAGGGAGTGGTGTGTGTAACTGGGAAGCCTTTGGGTTGGAGTCTGCCCTTACTCAGACCAGGATAGGGAGTGGTGTGTGTAACTGGGAAGCCAGACTGGGGGGCCACTTGGTGTTTATATAACATGTTACTACACTTGGCCTTTCTCGTGTTGGAGAATAACGTTTTGTTCCAGGACTTCCCACTGTTGTCAAACTGGTCGACCGAGAGACTTTACTGAAGGAGAAAGAAGAGAAGAGGAAGGTAAATATGGGAATAAAGGCAATTTCCAGGCCTGAATTCTCCCCAGAACAGACATAGCGGAACCTTAAGCACAAGTAGATATGATTTGGGGGAGACTGAACTGTTCCGCCCCCTGGGGTTTCACTATCTGCCCCTGGGTTACTGAGCTGTGAGACTGAACTGTTCCGCCCTCTGGGGTTTCACTATCTGCCCCTGGGTTACTGAGCTGTGAGACTGAACTGTTCCACCCTCTGGGGTTTCACTATCTGCCCCTGGGTTACTGAGCTGTGAGACTGAACTGTTCCGCCCTCTGGGGTTTCACTATCTGCCCCTGGGTTACTGAGCTGTGAGACTGAACTGTTCCACCCTCTGGGGTTTCACTATCTGCCCCTGGGTTACTGAGCTGTGAGACTGAACTGTTCCACCCTCTGGGGTTTCACTATCTGCCCCTGGGTTACTGAGCTGTGAGACTGAACTGTTCCGCCCTCTGGGGTTTCACAATCTGCCCCTGGGTTACTGAGCTGTGAGACTGAACTGTTCCGCCCTCTGGGGTTTCACTATCTGCCCCTGGGTTACTGAGCTGTGAGACTGAACTGTTCCGCCCTCTGGGGTTTCACTATCTGCCCCTGGGTTACTGAGCTGTGAGACTGAACTGTTCCGCCCTCTGGGGTTTCACTATCTGCCCCTGGGTTACTGAGCTGTGAGACTGAACTGTTCCGCCCTCTGGGGTTTCACTATCTGCCCCTGGGTTACTGAGCTGTGAGACTGAACTGTTCCGCCCTCTGGGGTTTCACAATCTGCCCTGGGTTACTGAGCTGTGAGACTGAACTGTTCCGCCCTCTGGGGTTTCACTATCTGCCCCTGGGTTACTGAGCTGTGAGACTGAACTGTTCCGCCCTCTGGGGTTTCACTATCTGCCCCTGGGTTACTGAGCTGTGAGACTGAACTGTTCCGCCCTCTGGGGTTTCACTATCTGCCCTGGGTTACTGAGCTGTGAGACTGAACTGTTCCGCCCTCTGGGGTTTCACTATCTGCCCCTGGGTTACTGAGCTGTGAGACTGAACTGTTCCGCCCTCTGGGGTTTCACTATCTGCCCCTGGGTTACTGAGCTGTGAGACTGAACTGTTCCGCCCTCTGGGGTTTCACTATCTGCCCCTGGGTTACTGAGCTGTGAGACTGAACTGTTCCGCCCTCTGGGGTTTCACTATCTGCCCCTGGGTTACTGAGCTGTGAGACTGAACTGTTCCACCCTCTGGGGTTTCACTATCTGCCCCTGGGTTACTGAGCTGTGAGACTGAACTGTTCCGCCCTCTGGGGTTTCACTATCTGCCCCTGGGTTACTGAGCTGTGAGACTGAACTGTTCCGCCCTCTGGGGTTTCACAATCTGCCCCTGGGTTACTGAGCTGTGAGACTGAACTGTTCCGCCTCTGGGGTTTCACAATCTGCCCCTGGGTTACTGAGCTGTGAGACTGAACTGTTCCGCCCTCTGGGGTTTCACTATCTGCCCCTGGGTTACTGAGCTGTGAGACTGAACTGTTCCGCCCTCTGGGGTTTCACTATCTGCCCCTGGGTTACTGAGCTGTGAGACTGAACTGTTCCGCCCTCTGGGGTTTCACTATCTGCCCCTGGGTTACTGAGCTGTGAGACTGAACTGTTCCGCCCTCTGGGGTTTCACTATCTGCCCCTGGGTTACTGAGCTGTGAGACTGAACTGTTCCACCCTCTGGGGTTTCACTATCTGCCCCTGGGTTACTGAGCTGTGAGACTGAACTGTTCCACCCTCTGGGGTTTCACTATCTGCCCCTGGGTTACTGAGCTGTGAGACTGAACTGTTCCACCCTCTGGGGTTTCACTATCTGCCCCTGGGTTACTGAGCTGTGAGACTGAACTGTTCCACCCTCTGGGGTTTCACAATCTGCCCCTGGGTTACTGAGCTGTGAGACTGAACTGTTCCGCCCTCTGGGGTTTCACTATCTGCCCCTGGGTTACTGAGCTGTGAGACTGAACTGTTCCACCCTCTGGGGTTTCACTATCTGCCCCTGGGTTACTGAGCTGTGAGACTGAACTGTTCCGCCCTCTGGGGTTTCACTATCTGCCCCTGGGTTACTGAGCTGTGAGACTGAACTGTTCCACCCTCTGGGGTTTCACTATCTGCCCCTGGGTTACTGAGCTGTGAGACTGAACTGTTCCACCCTCTGGGGTTTCACTATCTGCCCCTGGGTTACTGAGCTGTGAGACTGAACTGTTCCACCCTCTGGGGTTTCACTATCTGCCCCTGGGTTACTGAGCTGTGAGACTGAACTGTTCCACCCTCTGGGGTTTCACAATCTGCCCCTGGGTTACTGAGCTGTGAGACTGAACTGTTCCACCCTCTGGGGTTTCACTATCTGCCCCTGGGTTACTGAGCTGTGAGACTGAACTGTTCCACCCTCTGGGGTTTCACTATCTGCCCCTGGGTTACTGAGCTGTGAGACTGAACTGTTCTGCCCTCTGGGTATTTAGTTCTGCAGTGTGCTGCTAGCTGGGCCGTAGAAACCCCCCCCCCCCCCCAGGTGTTCTTATTGCCCCCCCAAGGTGCCCTGGGGGCAGATCCCTCCGTAGATTCTCCTGGCCCAAAAGTGGCAGTGTGCCTTTAAGGCTATTGTGGTGGGTCTCTCCTTATGTTATGGCAACGGGCCTATTGGGGTGTAGACTTACCCTTTATATGAAAGCACAGAGAGCTGCCATTTAGTGTGAGGAATCTCTTTACTTGGCCTTTATAAAGACTTGCACTGACCGGCCCTGCACCTTTCAGGCTGAGGAAGAGAAGCAGAGGAAGAAGGAAGAAGCAGCCAGGAAAAAGCAGCAGCAGGAGGTGAGCGGCACCCACAGGGGGGGGGGGGGGGGGGGGTATTAAAGGAGAAGTTACACCAACAAATACAACAAGTGATTTATTTGAACCAATGTGGCAGCTGTTCCTGCGCTGAGTGTGTCCCTTCCCTGAGTTTGCACTCGCCCACTGACTGTCACTGTCTGGGATCCCTGGGAGAGAGAATAGGGGATCCCTGGGAGAGAGAATAGGGGATCCCTGGGAGAGAGAATAGGGGATCCCTGGGAGAGAGAATGGGGATCCCTGGGAGAGAGAATGGGGATCCCTGGGAGAGAGAATTGGGGAGCCCTGGGAGAGAGAATAGGGGATCCCTGGGAGAGAGAATAGGGGATCCCTGGGAGAGAGAATGGGGATCCCTGGGAGAGAGAATGGGGATCCCTGGGAGAGAGAATTGGGGATCCCTGGGAGAGAGAATGGGGATCCCTGGGAGAGAGAATTGGGGAGCCCTGGGAGAGAGAATTGGGGATCCCTGGGAGAGAGAATGGGGATCCCTGGGAGAGAATTTTTAATGCAAGTTTATTAGAGAGATGGTTTCTTGTTTTTTCAAAAGGGGGGGGGGGGGGGGGGGGGGGGCCTGTAATTGGCTCATTTTTTTTTACTTTAGATCCCCTTTAAGAGCAGGGAGTTGCCAGTTTGGGGGGTGACTGCTGCCCCTTTAAGAGCAGGGAGTTGCCAGTTTGGGGGGTGACTGCTGCCCCTTTAAGAGCAGGGAGTTGCCAGTTTGGGGGGTGACTGCTGATCCCCCTGACCCGTGTCTCTGTGTCTGTACAGGCAGCCAAGCTAGAGAAGATGAAGGTCTCTCCCAGCCAAATGTTTCAACTGGAAACAGACAAATACTCCCAGTTTGATGAAAGCGTAAGTACCAATCCCCACTGGTGCCTGAGCCGCGTGGCTTTAGCTTATTATTATTATTATTGGGTGCCCCCCCCCCCCCAAACTGCAGCACTATGTACCCTAATCCCCACATCCATGTTCCAACCCCCATGTTGAGGGACCGGATTGTAACACAGAAGTGAGGGCCCCTGGTTTGGCCACTAACCTTATTGTACCCCCCCCCCCCGAGTCCCAGGGAAGCAGTTGTAGCTGCCACACGGGGGGGGGGGGGGAGTAACTGTACCCCCAGCCTGTCTCCTTGCTTCTCAGTATTAGTGCAGCCCACTAGTCTGCAGCCCAGGGACTAACAGAGCTGTATGGTGGCCAAACCGCTGTATCTAATGTTTGTGTGTGTCTGGCACATTTGGTTCCATTATTCTCCCCGCTCCGTTGGGCGCCCTCGCTCTCGCCGCTCGTTCGCCCGGCGCCCTCGCTCCCCCCGCTCCATCGCCGGGCGCCCTCGCCCTCCCCGCTCCATCGCCGGGCGCCCTCGCCCTCCCCGCTCCATCGCCGGGCGCCCTCGCCCTCCCCGCTCCATCGCCGGGCGCCCTCGCCCTCCCCGCTCCATCGCCGGGCGCCCTCGCCCTCCCCGCTCCATCGCCGGGCGCCCTCGCTCCCCCCGCTCCGTCGGGCGCCCTCGCTCCCCCCGCTCCGTCGGGCGCCCTCGCTCCCCCCGCTCCGTCGGGCGCCCTCGCTCCCCCCGCTCCGTCGGGCGCCCTCGCTCCCCCCGCTCCGTCGGGCGCCCTCGCCCTCCCCGCTCCGTCGGGCGCCCTCGCCCTCCCCGCCCCGCCGGGCGCCCTCGCCCTCCCCGCTCCGTCGGGCGCAGACTGTATGTTACATGACCCTTTTCTTTTCCAGGGTTTCCCCACACATGATACGGAGGGCAAGGAACTGAGCAAAGGGCAAAGCAAGAAACTCCGCAAACTGTACGAAGCACAAGAGAAGTTACATAAAGAATATTTGCAAATGGCCCAGAATGGGACGACAGGCTGACAGTTTGTGCAGGAAGTGTGCGTTTCCATATTCCCCCCCTGCACATATTTATTACGCTGTAAATAAATGGCCATCATTAAATACCTCTGATTTCAGTGCCACCATGAACCTTTAAATTGGGGGATTTCCTGGCTCTGCCGGTGCCTAATAGGGAACCCCAAATATCAACTTCTTCTTCCCAACTGTCAATCACAAATAATAAATTCCTAATAACGTGTCTCTGAGATATTATTGCTCTGCAAGCGAAGCGGGGTGTTTGGAAATAAATGTGTATTGAGCTCCAAGGGAAGCCTGGCGAGTGAGCACTGCTCTAGAACATACGGGGGGAGGAACCGATATTGTACCTACGTGAGATGCAGCGGGGGGGCATAAGGTCCCAAGGAAAATACCATGGAGAGACTGTCGCTGTGGATAGCGCGGAGCCGGGAGCCGCCGGCCCTTTGGGATAGCGCGGAGCCGGGAGCCGCCGGCCCTTTGGGATAGCGCGGAGCCGGGAGCCGCCGGCCCTTTGGGATAGCGCGGAGCCGGGAGCCGCCGGCCCTTTGGGATAGCGCGGAGCCGGGAGCCGCCGGCCCTTTGGGATAGCGCGGAGCCGGGAGCCGCCGGCCCTTTGGGATAGCGCGGAGCCGGGAGCCGCCGGCCCTTTGGGATAGCGCGGAGCCGGGAGCCGCCGGCCCTTTGGGATAGCGCGGAGCCGGGAGCCGCCGGCCCTTTTGGATAGCGCGGAGCCGGGACCCGCCGGCCCTTTTGGATAGCGCGGAGCCGGGACCCGCCGTCCCCCGTGGATACCATACACCTAGGCCTGACCTGCTATATTTAAACTCCACCCTACAGGAAAGCTGTGGTCAATTATAAGGCTCAGAACAATTACGGATGTCAGGGCAGAAAACTGAATAAGATTGATGTGGGAAGGCGAGTGCGGCTGTAGCCCCTTGATGGGTCCCCCCCCCATATTGCTCTTGTACCCCAGTTCCCTAAGTGTCTCCCCGGTACCCCAGTTCCCTAAGTGTCTCCCAGGTACCCCCATCCCCTCAGTATTTCATACCGCCCAACAAAGGACAAACTGTAAGAGAGACACAACTACTATGGGGGGTGAAAAGGTTAGTGGAACCCCCGAAAATACCACAGCCTGTTGTACTAACTGGTGCACACTGTGGCCCCCAAGCGTTTCCTGCCAGACGCACCGTGGCTCCCAAGCGTTCCTGCCAGACGCACCATGGCTCCCAAGCGTTCCCTGCCAGGCGCACCGTGGCCCCCAAGCGTTCCTGCCAGACGCACCGTGGCTCCCAAGCGTTTCCTGCCAGACGCACCGTGGCCCCCAAGCGTTCCTGCCAGACGCACCGTGGCTCCCAAGCGTTCCTGCCAGACGCACCGTGGCCCCCAAGCGTTCCTGCCAGACGCACCGTGGCTCCCAAGCGTTTCCTGCCAGACACACTGTGGCCCCCAAGCGCACCGTGGCCTCCCAAGCGTTTTCCTGCCAGACACACTGTGGCCCCCAAGCGTTTCCTGCCAGACGCCACCGTGGCCCCCAAGCGTTTCCTGCCAGACGCACCGTGGCTCCAAGCGTTCCTGCCAGACGCACCGTGGCCCCCAAGCGTTTCCTGCCAGACGCCACTGTGGCTTCCCAAGCGTTTCCTGCCAGGGCGCACTGTGGCTCCCAAGCGTTCCTGCCAGACGCACTTGTGGCCCCCAAGCGTTTCCTGCCAGGCGCACTGTGGCTCCCAAGCGTTCCTGCCAGACGCACTGTGGCCCCCAAGCGTTTCCTGCCAGACGCACCGTGGCTCC
Source organism: Xenopus tropicalis (assembly GCF_000004195.4). Classification (NCBI taxonomy): domain Eukaryota; kingdom Metazoa; phylum Chordata; class Amphibia; order Anura; family Pipidae; genus Xenopus; species Xenopus tropicalis. The sequence goes on along the minus strand of NC_030680.2, from coordinate 180,215 downwards.
CAAGCGTTCCTGCCAGACGCACTGTGGCTCCCAAGCGTTCCTGCCAGGCGCACTGTGGCCCCCAAGCGTTTCCTGCCAGACGCACTGTGGCCCCCAAGCGTTCCTGCCAGACGCACCGTGGCTCCCAAGCGTTTCCTGCCAGACACACTGTGGCCCCCAAGCGTTTCCTGCCAGACGCACCGTGGCCCCCAAGCGTTTCCTGCCAGACGCACCGTGGCTCCCAAGCGTTCCTGCCAGACGCACCGTGGCCCCCAAGCGTTTCCTGCCAGACGCACTGTGGCTCCCAAGCGTTTCCTGCCAGGCGCACTGTGGCTCCCAAGCGTTCCTGCCAGACGCACTGTGGCCCCCAAGCGTTTCCTGCCAGGCGCACTGTGGCTCCCAAGCGTTCCTGCCAGACGCACTGTGGCCCCCAAGCGTTTCCTGCCAGACGCACCGTGGCTCCCAAGCGTTTCCTGCCAGACGCACTGTGGCTCCCAAGCGTTCCTGCCAGGCGCACTGTGGCCCCCAAGCGTTTCCTGCCAGACGCACTGTGGCCCCCAAGCGTTCCTGCCAGACGCACCGTGGCTCCCAAGCGTTTCCTGCCAGACACACTGTGGCCCCCAAGCGTTTCCTGCCAGACGCACCGTGGCCCCCAAGCGTTTCCTGCCAGACGCACCGTGGCTCCCAAGCGTTCCTGCCAGACGCACCGTGGCCCCAAGCGTTTCCTGCCCAGACGCACTGTGGCTCCCAAGCGTTTCCTGCCAGGCGCACTGTGGCTCCCAAGCGTTCCTGCCAGACGCACTGTGGCCCCCAAGCGTTTCCTGCCAGGCGCACTGTGGCTCCCAAGCGTTCCTGCCAGACGCACTGTGGCCCCCAAGCGTTTCCTGCCAGACGCACCGTGGCTCCCAAGCGTTTCCTGCCAGACGCACTGTGGCTCCCAAGCGTTCCTGCCAGACGCACCGTGGCTCCCAAGCGTTTCCTGCCAGACGCACCGTGGCCCCCAAGCGTTCCTGCCAGACGCACCGTGGCTCCAAGCGTTTCCTGCCAGACGCACCGTGGCTCCCAAGCGTTTCCTGCCAGACGCACCGTGGCTCCCAAGCGTTTCCTGCCAGACGCACCGTGGCTCCCAAGCGTTTCCTGCAGGCCCGTGCCCAGCGTTCCGCCACCCGTGGCTCCCAAGCGTTTCCTGCCAGACGCACCGTGGCTCCCAAGCGTTTCCTGCCAGACGCACCGTGGCCCCCAAGCGTTCCTGCCAGACGCACCGTGGCTCCCAAGCGTTCCTGCCAGACGCACCGTGGCCCCCAAGCGTTCCTGCCAGACGCACCGTGGCTCCCAAGCGTTTCCTGCCAGACACACTGTGGCCCCAAGCGCACCGTGGCTCCCAAGCGTTTCCTGCCAGACACACTGTGGCCCCCAAGCGTTTCCTGCCAGACGCACCGTGGCCCCCAAGCGTTTCCTGCCAGACGCACCGTGGCTCCCAAGCGTTCCTGCCAGACGCACCGTGGCCCCCAAGCGTTCCTGACAGACGCACCGTGGCCCCCAAGCGTTCCTGCCAGACGCACCGTGGCTCCCAAGCGTTCCTGCCAGACGCACCGTGGCTCCCAAGCGTTCCTGCCAGGACGCCACCGTGCCCCCAAGCGTTTACTGCCAGACGCACCGTGGCCCCCAAGCGTTCCTGCCAGACGCACCGTGGCTCCCGAGCGTTCCTGCCAGACGCACCGTGGCTCCCGAGCGTTCCTGCCAGACGCACCGTGGCCCCCGAGCGTTCCTGCCAGACGCACCGTGGCTCCCTAGCGTTCCTGCCAGGCGCACCGTGGCTCCCTAGCGTTCCTGCCAGACGCACCGTGGCCCCCAAGCGTTCCTGCCAGACGCACCGTGGCTCCCAAGCGTTCCTGCCAGACGCACCGTGGCTCCCAAGCGTTCCCTGCCAGGCGCACCGTGGCTCCCAAGCGTTTCCTGCCAGACTCACTGTGGCCCCCAAGCGCACCGTGGCTCCCAAGCGTTTCCTGCCAGACGCACCGTGGCTCCCAAGCGTTTCCTGCCAGACGCACCGTGGCCCCCAAGCGTTTCCTGCCAGACGCACCGTGGCCCCCAAGCGTTTCCTGCCAGACGCACCGTGGCCCCCAAGCGTTTCCTGCCAGACGCACCGTGGCCCCCAAGCGTTCCTGCCAGACGCACCGTGGCTCCCAAGCCTTTCCTGCCAGACGCACCGTGGCCCCCAAGCGTTCCTGCCAGACGCACCGTGGCTCCCAAGCGTTCCTGCCAGACGCACCGTGGCCCCAAGCGTTCCTGCCAGACGCACCGTGGCTCCCAAGCGTTTCCTGCCAGACGCACCGTGGCTCCCAAGCGTTTCCTGCCAGACGCACCGTGGCTCCCAAGCGTTTCCTGCCAGACGCACCGTGGCTCCAAGCGTTTCCTGCCAGACGCACCGTGGCCCCCAAGCGTTCCTGCCAGACGCACCGTGGCTCCCAAGCGTTTCCTGCCAGACGCACCGTGGCTCCCAAGCGTTTCCTGCCAGGCGCACCGTGGCTCCCAAGCGTTTCCTGCCAGACGCACCGTGGCTCCCAAGCGTTTCCTGCCAGACGCACCGTGGCCCCCAAGCGTTCCTGCCAGACGCACCGTGGCTCCCAAGCGTTCCTGCCAGACGCACCGTGGCCCCCAAGCGTTCCTGCCAGACGCACCGTGGCTCCCAAGCGTTTCCTGCCAGGCGCACCGTGGCTCCCAAGCGTTTCCTGCCAGACACACTGTGGCCCCCAAGCGCACCGTGGCTCCCAAGCGTTTCCTGCCAGACACACTGTGGCCCCCAAGCGTTTCCTGCCAGACGCACCGTGGCCCCCAAGCGTTTCCTGCCAGACGCACCGTGGCTCCCAAGCGTTCCTGCCAGACGCACCGTGGCCCCCAAGCGTTTCCAGCCAGACGCACCGTGGCTCCCAAGCGTTCCTGCCAGACGCACTGTGGCCCCCAAGCATTTCCTGCCAGGCGCACTGTGGCTCCCAAGCGTTCCTGCCAGACGCACTGTGGCCCCCAAGCGTTTCCTGCCAGACGCACCGTGGCTCCCAAGCGTTTCCTGCCAGACGCACTGTGGCTCCCAAGCGTTTCCTGCCAGACGCACTGTGGCCCCCAAGCGTTTCTGCCAGACGCACCGTGGCTCCCAAGCGTTTCCTGCCAGACGCACTGTGGCCCCCAAGCGTTTCCTGCCAGACGCACCGTGGCCCCCAAGCGTTTCCTGCCAGACGCACTGTGGCTCCCAAGCGTTTCCTGCCAGACGCACTGTGGCCCCCAAGCGTTTCCTGCCAGACGCACTGTGGCCCCCAAGCGTTTCCTGCCAGACGCACTGTGGCCCCCAAGCGTTTCCTGCCAGACGCACCGTGGCCCCCAAGCGTTCCTGCCAGACGCACCGTGGCCCCCAAGCGTTTCCTGCCAGACGCACCGTGGCCCCCAAGCGTTTCCTGCCAGACGCACCGTGGCCCCCAAGCGTTTCCTGCCAGACGCACCGTGGCCCCCAAGCGTTCCTGCCAGACGCACCGTGGCTCCCAAGCGTTTCCTGCCAGACGCCACCGTGGCCCCCAAGCGTTCCTGCCAGACGCACCGTGGCTCCCAAGCGTTTCCTGCCAGGCGCACCGTGGCTCCCAAGCGTTTCCTGCCAGACACACTGTGGCCCCCAAGCGCACCGTGGCTCCCAAGCGTTTCCTGCCAGACACACTGTGGCCCCCAAGCGTTTCCTGCCAGACGCACCGTGGCCCCCAAGCGTTTCCTGCCAGACGCACTGTGGCCCCCAAGCGTTTCCTGCCAGACGCACTGTGGCTCCCAAGCGTTTCCTGCCAGACGCACCGTGGCTCCCAAGCGTTTCCTGCCAGACGCACCGTGGCCCCCAAGCGTTCCTGCCAGACGCACCGTGGCTCCCAAGCGTTTCCTGCCAGGCGCACCGTGGCTCCCAAGCGTTTCCTGCCAGACACACTGTGGCCCCCAAGCGCACCGTGGCTCCCAAGCGTTTCCTGCCAGACACACTGTGGCCCCCAAGCGTTTCCTGCCAGACGCACCGTGGCCCCCAAGCGTTTCCTGCCAGACGCACCGTGGCTCCCAAGCGTTTCCTGCCAGACACACTGTGGCCCCCAAGCGCACCGTGGCTCCCAAGCGTTTCCTGCCAGACGCACCGTGGCTCCCAAGCGTTTCCTGCCAGACGCACCGTGGCCCCCAAGCGTTTCCTGCCAGACGCACCGTGGCTCCCAAGCGTTTCCTGCCAGACGCACCGTGGCTCCCAAGCGTTTCCTGCCAGACGCACCGTGGCTCCCAAGCGTTTCCTGCCAGGCACGCCGTGGCCCCCAAGCGTTTCCTGCCAGACACACCGTGGCTCCCAAGCGTTTCCTGCCAGACGCACCGTGGCCCCCAAGCGTTTCCTGCCAGGCGCACTGTGGCTCCCAAGCGTTTCCTGCCAGACGCACCGCGGCTCCCAAGCGTTTCCTGCCAGACGCACCGTGGCCCCCAAGCGTTTCCTGCCAGACGCACCGTGGCCCCCAAGCGTTTCCTGCCAGACGCACCGTGGCCCCCAAGCGTTTCCTGCCAGACGCACCGTGGCCCCCAAGCGTTTCCTGCCAGGCGCACCGTGGCTCCCAAGCGTTTCCTGCCAGACGCACCGTGGCTCCCAAGCGTTTCCTGCCAGACGCACCGTGGCCCCCAAGCGTTTCCTGCCAGGACGCACCGTGGCTCCCAAGCGTTTCCTGCCAGACGCACCGTGGCCCCCAAGCGTTTCCTGCCAGACGCACCGTGGCCCCCAAGCGTTTCCTGCCAGACGCACCGTGGCCCCCAAGCGTTTCCTGCCAGACGCACCCGTGGCCCCCAAGCGTTTCCTGCCAGGCGCACCGTGGCTCCCAAGCGTTTCCTGCCAGACGCACCGTGGCCCCCAAGCGTTTCCTGCCAGACGCACCGTGGCTCCCAAGCGTTTCCTGCCAGACGCACCGTGGCCCCCAAGCGTTTCCTGCCAGGCGCACCGTGGCTCCCAAGCGTTTCCTGCCAGACGCACCGTGGCCCCCAAGCGTTTCCTGCCAGACGCACCGTGGCCCCCAAGCGTTTCCTGCCAGACGCACCGTGGCTCCCAAGCGTTTCCTGCCAGACGCACCGTGGCCCCCAAGCGTTTCCTGCCAGGCGCACCGTGGCCCCCAAGCGTTTCCTGCCAGGCGCACCGTGGCCCCCAAGCGTTTCCTGCCAGGCGCACCGTGGCCCCCAAGCGTTTCCTGCCAGACGCACTGTGGCTCCCAAGCGTTTCCTGCCAGACGCACCGTGGCTCCCAAGCGTTCCTGCCAGACGCACCGTGGCTCCCAAGCGTTTCCTGCCAGACGCACTGTGGCTCCCAAGCGTTTCCTGCCAGACGCACCGTGGCTCCCAAGCGTTCCTGCCAGACGCACCGTGGCCCCCAAGCGTTTCCTGCCAGGCGCACTGTGGCCCCCAAGCGTTTCCTGCCAGACGCACCGCGGCTCCCAAGCGTTTCCTGCCAGACGCACCGTGGCCCCCAAGCGTTTCCTGCCAGACGCACTGTGGCCCCCAAGCGTTTCCTGCCAGACGCACTGTGGCCCCCAAGCGTTTCCTGCCAGACGCACTGTGGCTCCCAAGCGTTTCCTGCCAGACGCACCGTGGCCCCCAAGCGTTTCCTGCCAGACGCACCGTGGCCCCCAAGCGTTTCCTGCCAGACGCACTGTGGCCCCCAAGCGTTCCTGCCAGACGCACTGTGGCTCCCAAGCGTTTCCTGCCAGACGCACTGTGGCTCCCAAGCGTTTCCTGCCAGACGCACTGTGGCCCCAAGCGTTTCCTGCCAGACGCACCGTGGCTCCCAAGCGTTTCCTGCCAGACGCACTGTGGCTCCCAAGCGTTTCCTGCCAGACGCACCGTGGCCCCCAAGCGTTTCCTGCCAGACGCACTGTGGCCCCCAAGCGTTTCCTGCCAGACGCACTGTGGCCCCCAAGCGTTTCCTGCCAGACGCACTGTGGCCCCCAAGCGTTTCCTGCCAGACGCACTGTGGCCCCCAAGCGTTTCCTGCCAGACGCACCGTGGCCCCCAAGCGTTTCCTGCCAGGCGCACCGTGGCTCCCAAGCGTTTCCTGCCAGGCGCACTGTGGCTCCCAAGCGTTCCTGCCAGACGCACTGTGGCCCCCAAGCGTTTCCTGCCAGACGCACCGTGGCTCCCAAGCGTTTCCTGCCAGACGCACTGTGGCCCCCAAGCGTTTCCTGCCAGACGCACTGTGGCCCCCAAGCGTTTCCTGCCAGGCTTATATCAGTATGGGGACTGAGGGTGTGAGACTGGGATAGGCCAGCAAATAATAAAAGAACGGAAACTGATATAAATATAAAAACACAAATAATAAAGGAAGACCAACTGCACAGAATGTTACTCTCTGCCTCACACTGGGGAACAGCCCCCCATAACGCACAGTACTGCACACACAATGGGGAAATACTGAGGGGAACTAATGGCTGCTTGTCCCCTAGCGATAGGGAAACCGCTCACTCCTATTGGATAACACTGACCGACGCCACTACGTCATCTCTGCTCGTCGTCACGCCAGTAATGCGGCGACGTGTTGCGTCATTGCGCTTACGTGGAGCATTCCGGTGCGTCTTTACGCTTACGTTATGACGCACCGCAATGCGCTTATGTGATGCGTCATTACGCTTACGTGGAACCGCAATGCTCCTATGTGGTGCGTCATTACGCTTACGTTGGGACGGAATGTGCCTGCCCGTGCGTCAGGACGCATACGTGAGCCGTGACGCCATAGTCTCGCGAGATTATATAGGTAACGGGAGTTGTTTCTGTCAGACAGAGGGGAGGAGTTTGTACTTATTGTGCGGGACGTGTGAGTATCTGCCCGGGACCGTGTGAGGAGCGGGGGGAGTGGCCTGTAACAGCGGGGCTTGTTGGGCGTCTCTTTCCCCCCTGGTACCGACATTACTGTGTCCTGTAACTGTAACTCCCCAACATGTGTCCTGCCCTGTCCCCTACATATGTGGGTACAGCCCCCTGCCTGGGGATATATGTGGGTACAGCCCCCCTGCCTGGGGATATATGTGGGTACAGCCCCCCTGCCTGGGGATATATGTGGGTACAGCCCCCTGCCTGGGGATATATGTGGGTACAGCCCCCTGCCTGGGGATATATGTGGGTACAGCCCCCCTGCCTGGGGATATATGTGGGTACAGCCCCCTGCCTGGGGATATATGTGGGTACAGCCCCCTGCCTGGGGATATATGTGGGTACAGCCCCCTGCCTGGGGATATATGTGGGTACAGCCCCCCTGCCTGGGGATATATGTGGGGTACAGCCCCCTGCCTGGGGATATATGTGGGTACAGCCCCCCTGCCTGGGGATATATGTGGGTACAGCCCCCTGCCTGGGATATATGTGGGTACAGCCCCCCTGCCTGGGGATATATGTGGGTACAGCCCCCCTGCCCTGGGGATATATGTGGGGTACAGCCCCCCTGCCTGGGGATATATGTGGGTACAGCCCCCTGCCTGGGGATATATGTGGGGTACAGCCCCCTGCCTGGGGATATATGTGGGGTACAGCCCCCCTGCCTGGGGATATATGTGGGTACAGCCCCCCTGCCTGGGGGATATATGTGGGTACAGCCCCCCTGCCTGGGGATATATGTGGGGTACAGCCCCTGCCGGGGATATGTGGGGTACGCCCCCTGCCTGGGGATATATGTGGGTACAGCCCCCTGCCTGGGGATATATGTGGGTACAGCCCCCCTGCCTGGGATATATGTGGGTACAGCCCCCCTGCCTGGGGATATATGTGGGTACAGCCCCCCTGCCTGGGGATATATGTGGGTACAGCCCCCCTGCCTGGGGATATATGTGGGTACAGCCCCCTGCCTGGGATAATGGGTAAGCCCCTGGGATATGTGGGTACAGCCCCCCTGCCTGGGGATATATGTGGGTACAGCCCCCCTGCCTGGGGATATATGTGGGTACAGCCCCCCTGCCTGGGGATATATGTGGGTACAGCCCCCCTGCCTGGGGATATATGTGGGTACAGCCCCCCTGCCTGGGATATATGTGGGTACAGCCCCCCTGCCTGGGGATATATGTGGGTACAGCCCCCTGCCTGGGGATATATGTGGGTACAGCCCCCTGCCTGGGATATATGTGGGTACAGCCCCCCTGCCTGGGGATATATGTGGGTACAGCCCCCCTGCCTGGGGATATATGTGGGTACAGCCCCCTGCCTGGGGATATATGTGGGGTACAGCCCCCTGCCTGGGGATATATGTGGGGTACAGCCCCCCTGCCTGGGGATATATGTGGGTTACAGCCCCCTGCCTGGGGAATATTATGTGGGTACAGCCCCCCTGCCTGGGGATATATGTGGGTACAGCCCCCTGCCTGGGGATATATGTGGGTACAGCCCCCTGCCTGGGGATATATGTGGGTACAGCCCCCCTGCCTGGGGATATATGTGGGTACAGCCCCCCTGCCTGGGGATATATGTGGGTACAGCCCCCCTGCCTGGGGATATATGTGGGTACAGCCCCCCTGCCTGGGGATATATGTGGGTACAGCCCCCCTGCCTGGGGATATATGTGGGTACAGCCCCCCTGCCTGGGGATATATGTGGGTACAGCCCCCTGCCTGGGGATATATGTGGGGTACAGCCCCCCTGCCTGGGGATATATGTGGGTACAGCCCCCCTGCCTGGGGATATATGTGGGTACAGCCCCCTGCCTGGGGATATATGTGGGTACAGCCCCCCTGCCTGGGATATATGTGGGTACAGCCCCCCTGCCTGGGGATATATGTGGGTACAGCCCCCCTGCCTGGGGATATATGTGGGGTACAGCCCCCCTGCCTGGGGATATATGTGGGTACAGCCCCCCTGCCTGGGGATATATGTGGGTACAGCCCCCCCTGCCTGGGATATATGTGGGTACAGCCCCCTGCCTGGGGATATATGTGGGTACAGCCCCCCTGCCTGGGGATATATGTGGGTACAGCCCCTGCCTGGGGAATATATGTGGGTACGCCCCCTGCCTGGGGATATATGTGGGTACAGCCCCCCTGCCTGGGGATATATGTGGGTACAGCCCCCTGCCTGGGGATATATGTGGGTACAGCCCCCTGCCTGGGGATATATGTGGGTACAGCCCCCCTGCCTGGGGATATATGTGGGGTACAGCCCCCTGCCTGGGGATATATGTGGGGTACAGCCCCCTGCCTGGGGATATATGTGGGTACAGCCCCCTGCCTGGGGATATATGTGGGTACAGCCCCCTGCCTGGGGATATATGTGGGTACAGCCCCCTGCCTGGGGATATATGTGGGTACAGCCCCCTGCCTGGGATATATGTGGGGTACAGCCCCCTGCCTGGGGATATATGTGGGTACAGCCCCCTGCCTGGGATATATGGCCCCCTGCCGGGGATATATGTGGGTACAGCCCCCCTGCCTGGGGATATATGTGGGTACAGCCCCCCTGCCTGGGGATATATGTGGGGTACAGCCCCCTGCCTGGGGATATATGTGGGTACAGCCCCCTGCCTGGGGATATATGTGGGTACAGCCCCCCTGCCTGGGGATATATGTGGGTACAGCCCCCTGCCTGGGGATATATGTGGGGTACAGCCCCCTGCCTGGGGATATATGTGGGGTACAGCCCCCTGCCTGGGGATATATGTGGGTACAGCCCCCCTGCCTGGGATATATGTGGGGTACAGCCCCCTGCCTGGGGATATATGTGGGGTACAGCCCCCTGCCTGGGGATATATGTGGGTACAGCCCCTGCCTGGGGATATATGTGGGTACAGCCCCCTGCCTGGGGATATATGTGGGTACAGCCCCCCTGCCTGGGGATATATGTGGGGTACAGCCCCCCTGCCTGGGGATATATGTGGGTACAGCCCCTGCCTGGGGATATATGTGGGTACAGCCCCCCTGCCTGGGGATATATGTGGGTACAGCCCCCCTGCCTGGGGATATATGTGGGGTACAGCCCCCCTGCCTGGGGATATATGTGGGGTACAGCCCCCCTGCCTGGGATATATGTGGGTACAGCCCCCCTGCCTGGGGATATATGTGGGGTACAGCCCCCTGCCTGGGGATATATGTGGGTACAGCCCCCCTGCCTGGGGATATATGTGGGTACAGTCCCCTGCCTGGGGATATATGTGGGTACAGCCCCCTGCCTGGGATATATGTGGGTACAGCCCCCCTGCCTGGGGATATATGTGGGTACAGTCCCCTGCCTGGGGATATATGTGGGGTACAGCCCCCCTGCCTGGGGATATATGTGGGTACAGCCCCCTGCCTGGGGATATATGTGGGGTACAGCCCCCTGCCTGGGGATATATGTGGGGTACAGCCCCCTGCCTGGGGATATATGTGGGGTACAGCCCCCTGCCTGGGGATATATGTGGGTACAGCCCCCCTGCCTGGGGATATATGTGGGTACAGCCCCCCTGCCTGGGGATATATGTGGGTACAGCCCCCCTGCCTGGGGATATATGTGGGTACAGCCCCCCTGCCTGGGGATATATGTGGGTACAGCCCCCCTGCCTGGGGATATATGTGGGTACAGCCCCCCTGCCTGGGGATATGTGGGTACAGCCCCCTGCCTGGGGATATATGTGGGTACAGCCCCCTGCCTGGGGATATATGTGGGTACAGCCCCCTGCCTGGGGATATATGTGGGGTACAGCCCCCTGCCTGGGGATATATGTGGGGTACAGCCCCCCTGCCTGGGGATATATGTGGGGGTACAGCCCCCTGCCTGGGGATATATGTGGGGTACAGCCCCCCTGCCTGGGGATATATGTGGGGTACAGCCCCCCTGCCTGGGGATATATGTGGGGTACAGCCCCCTGCCTGGGGATATATGTGGGGTACAGCCCCCTGCCTGGGGATATATGTGGGTACAGCCCCCTGCCTGGGGATATATGTGGGGTACAGCCCCTGCCTGGGGATATATGTGGGTAACAGCCCCCCTGCCTGGGGATATATGTGGGTACAGCCCCCCTGCCTGGGGATATATGTGGGTACAGCCCCCCTGCCTGGGGATATATGTGGGTACAGCCCCCCCTGCCTGGGGATATATGTGGGGTACAGCCCCCCTGCCTGGGGATATATGTGGGTACAGCCCCCCTGCCTGGGGATATGTGGGTACAGCCCCCTGCCTGGGGATATATGTGGGTACAGCCCCCTGCCTGGGGATATATGTGGGTACAGCCCCCTGCCTGGGGATATATGTGGGGTACAGCCCCCTGCCTGGGGATATATGTGGGGTACAGCCCCCTGCCTGGGGATATATGTGGGGTACAGCCCCCTGCCTGGGGATATATGTGGGTACAGCCCCCTGCCTGGGGATATATGTGGGTACAGCCCCCCTGCCTGGGGATATATGTGGGTACAGCCCCCCTGGCCTGGGGATATATGTGGGTACAGCCCCCCTGCCTGGGGATATATGTGGGTACAGCCCCCCTGCCTGGGGATATATGTGGGTACAGCCCCCCTGCCTGGGGATATATGTGGGTACAGCCCCCCTGCCTGGGGATATATGTGGGGTACAGCCCCCCTGCCTGGGGATATATGTGGGGTACAGCCCCCTGCCTGGGGATATATGTGGGTACAGCCCCCTGCCTGGCGGATATATGTGGGTACAGCCCCCTGCCTGGGGATATATGTGGGTACAGCCCCCTGCCTGGGGATATATGTGGGTACAGTCCCCTGCCTGGGGATATATGTGGGTACAGCCCCCCTGCCTGGGGATATATGTGGGTACAGCCCCCCTGCCTGGGGGATATATGTGGGTACAGCCCCCCTGCCTGGGGATATATGTGGGTACAGCCCCCTGCCTGGGGATATATGTGGGGTACAGCCCCCCTGCCTGGGGATATATGTGGGGTACAGCCCCCCCTGCCTGGGGATATATGTGGGGTACAGCCCCCCCTGCCTGGGGATATATGTGGGGTACAGCCCCCTGCCTGGGGATATATGTGGGTACAGCCCCCCTGCCGGGGATATTGGGTACAGCCCCCTGCTGGGGATATATGTGGGTACAGCCCCCCTGCCTGGGGATATATGTGGGGTACAGCCCCCTGCCTGGGGATATATTGTGGGTACAGTGGGGTACAGCCCCCTGCCTGGGGATATATGTGGTACAGCCCCCTGCCTGGGAATGTGGGTACAGCCCTCTGCCTGGGATATATGTGGGGTACAGGCCCCCTGCCTGGGGATATATGTGGGTACAGCCCCTGCCTGGGGATATATGGGCCCCCTGGGGATACAGACAGGCCCCTGCCTGGGGATATATGTGGGTACAGTCCCCTGCCTGGGGATATATGTGGGGTACAGCCTCCCTGCCTGGGATATATGTGGGTACAGCCCCCCTGCCTGGGGATATATGTGGGTACAGCCCCCTGCCTGGGATATATGTGGGTACAGCCCCGCCTGCCTGGGGATATATGTGGGTACAGCCCCCCTGCCTGGGGATATATGTGGGTAACAGCCCCCTGCCTGGGGATATATGTGGGTACAGCCCCCCTGCCTGGGGATATATGTGGGTACAGCCCCCCTGCCTGGGGATATAAGCCCCTGCCTGGGGATATATGTGGGTTACAGCCCCCTGCCTGGGATATATGTGGGGGTACAGCCCCCCTGCCTGGGGGATATATGTGGTACAGCCCCTGCCTGGGGATATTGTGGGTACAGCCCCCCTGCCTGGGATATATGTGGGTACAGCCCCCCTGCCTGGGGATATATGTGGGGTACAGCCCCCCCTGCCTGGGGAGAGTATGTGGGGTACAGCCCCCTGCCTGGGGATATATGTGGGTACAGCCCCCCTGCCTGGGGGGATATATGTGGGTACAGCCCCCTGCCTGGGGATATATGTGGGGTACAGCCCCCCTGCCTGGGATATATGTGGGTACAGCCCCCCTGCCTGGGGATATATGTGGTACAGCCCCCCTGCCTGGGGATATATGTGGGTACAGCCCCCCTGCCTGGGATATATGTGGGGTACAGCCCCCTGCCTGGGGGATATATGTGGGTACAGCCCAGCCCCCTGCCTGGGGATATATGTGGGTACAGCCCCCCTGCCTGGGGATATATGTGGGGTACAGCCCCCCTGCCTGGGGATATATGTGGGTACAGCCCCCTGCCTGGGGATATATGTGGGTACAGCCCCCTGCCTGGGGATATATGTGGGGTACAGCCCCCCTGCCTGGGAATATATGTGGGTACAGCCCCCTGCCTGGGGATATATGTGGGTACAGCCCCCCTGCCTGGGGATATATGTGGGTACAGCCCCCTGCCTGGGGATATATGTGGGGTACAGTCAGTTTCTTTACTATTTATTTATTATGTGCTGCCAGAGCCACAGTTTATCCCTAACACCCCATAATTCTGTACTTCTCCCCTGCGCCAGTTCTGCCAGCGGTGCATTCAGGTTCAGCCAATGGCAGTCCGTTGGGCATTTGGGGTAATTAAGCTCCAGTGGGGGAGTTGGCAGGGGTGGGAGAGTTTGGTGCCTTTAGCCTGTTGCTCTACACATTCCCCCCCCGTTCTGTTCCTCAGACATTGGATGGTGCTTATTCTTCCATTTTCTGCTTTGCCCCCCACCCCCACCAACTGCCCCCCCTCTGTTCTGCACCGAGGGAAATACAGTGACCCCCTATTGTGCTTTAGTCCCTAGTGCGGCTCCCTGGGAGAAGCCATGGAAGGAAACAAGAATGCGAGTGATAAGAAAGGTAAGTTTGGCCCGAACTGAGATTTATTCCTATACAGGTGCTCAGGGGGGTTACAGGTGCACAGGGGGGGTTACAGGTGCACAGGGGGGGTTACAGGTGCTCAGGGGGGTTACAGGTGCTCAGGGGGGTTACAGGTGCTCAGGGGGGTTACAGGTGCACAGGGGGGTTACAAGGCACAGGGGGGTTACAGGGGCGTTACTGGGCACAAGGGGGGTTACAGGTGCTCAGGGGGGTTACAGGTGCACAGGGGGGTTAAAGGTGCACAGTGGGGTTACAGAGGCGTTACTGGGGACAAGGGGGGTTACAGGTGCACAGGGGGGTTACAGGGGCGTTACTGGGCACAAGGGGGGTTACAGGTGCACAGGGGGGTTACAGGGGCACAGGGGCGTTACTGGGCACAAGGGGGGTTACAGGTGCACAGTGGGGTTACAGAGGCGTTACTGGGGACAAGGGGGGTTACAGGGGCACAGGGGGGTTATAGGGCACAGGGGGGTTACAGGTGCACAGGGGGGTTACAGGGGCGTTACTGGGCACAAGGGGGGTTACAGGTGCACAGGGGGGTTACAGGGGCGTTACTGGGCACAAGGGGGGTTACAGGTGCACAGGGGGGTTACAGAGGCGTTACTGGGCACAAGGGGGGTTACAGGTGCACAGTGGGGTTTACAGGGGCGTTACTGGGCACAAGGGGGGTTACAGGGGCATTACTGGGCACAAGGGGGTTACAGGGGCATTACTGGGCACAAGGGGGTTACAGGTGCACAGGGGGGTTACAGAGGCGTTACTGGGCACAAGGGGGGTTACAGGTGCACAGTGGGGTTTACAGGGGCGTTACTGGGCACAAGGGGGGTTACAGGGGCGTTACTGGGCACAAGGGGGGTTACAGGGGCATTACTGGGCACAAGGGGGTTACAGGGGTGTTACTGGGCACAAGGGGGGTTACAGGTGCACAGGGGGGTTACAGAGGCGTTTCTGGGCACAAGGGGGGTTACAGGGGCATTACTGGGCACAAGGGGGTTACAGGGGTGTTACTGGGCACAAGGGGGGTTACAGGGGCATTACTGGGCACAAGGGGGTTACAGGTGCACGGGGGTTACAGGGGTGTTACTGGGCACAGGGGGGGTTACAGGTGCACAGGGGGGGTTACAGGTGCACAGGGGGGGTTACAGGTGCACAGGGGGGGTTACAGGTGCTCAGGTGGGTTCTTTTTTCTTTGCTTTTATGGGCACATTGTTTCTCAGAGACAGTGATCAGCAGCTTGTTCTGTGCCCCCCCCCCCCAATATAATGGATTTAAGGTTCTACATAAGACAAAATGGTCACAACAAAGGTTGAAGGTTTGGGGTTATTAAAGAGCTCCATATATCTAGTTGTTTAACTTTGTTTTATCTCCTTTATGCTAAAGATATGAACTTTCCCTTTAAACACTAAAGAAACAAAAGCAGAATGTACAGGTTATGTTTCCCCATGTACAGTATATACGACTTGTTCTATTGCTTGGGTGCCATTTATATTTGTTTGTACAGAAAAACTGTCAGATCAGATCATGCAGAACCCCCAGGTCTTAGCTGCCCTGCAGGAACGGCTCGACAGTGTCTCTCAGACTCCATCTAGTTACATAGAAACGTGAGTAACTGGTAACTCTCCCCTCTCTCCCAGATCAGCCCATTCCCTGGGTACTTCCTGGTGTTCCCTCTCCCAGCCAGTCTGCCCCTGATCAGCCCATTCCCTGGGTACTTCCTGGTGTTCCCTCTCCCAGCCAGTCTGCCCCTGATCAGCCCATTCCCTGGGTACTTCCTGGTGTTCCCTCTCCCAGCCAGTCTGTCCCCTGATCAGCCCATTCCCTGGGTACTTCCTGGTGTTCCCTCTCCCAGCCAGTCTGTCCCCTGATCAGCCCATTCCCTGGGTACTTCCTGGTGTTCCCTCTCCCAGCCAGTCTGCCCCTGATCAGCCCATTCCCTGGGTACTTCCTGGTGTTCCCTCTCCCAGCCAGTCTGTCCCCTGATCAGCCCATTCCCTGGGTACTTCCTGGTGTTCCCTCTCCCAGCCAGTCTGTCCCCTGATCAGCCCATTCCCTGGGTACTTCCTGGTGTTCCCTCTCCCAGCCAGTCTGCCCCTGATCAGCCCATTCCCTGGGTACTTCCTGGTGTTCCCTCTCCCAGCCAGTCTGTCCCTGATCAGCCCATTCCCTGGGTACTTCCTGGTGTTCCCTCTCCCAGCCAGTCTGTCCCCTGATCAGCCCATTCCCTGGGTACTTCCTGGTGTTCCCTCTCCCAGCCAGTCTGTCCCTGATCAACCCATTCCCTGGGTACTTCCTGGTGTTCACTCTCCCAGCCAGTCTGTCCCCTGATCAGCCCATTCCCTGGGTACTTCCTGGTGTTCCCTCTCCCAGCCAGTCTGTCCCCTGATCAGCCCATTCCCTGGGTACTTCCTGGTGTTCCCTCTCCCAGCCAGTCTGTCCCTGATCAGCCCATTCCCTGGGTACTTCCTGGTGTTCCCTCTCCCAGCCAGTCTGTCCCCTGATCAGCCCATTCCCTGGGTACTTCCTGGTGTTCACTCTCCCAGCCAGTCTGTCCCTGATCAGCCCATTCCCTGGGTACTTCCTGGTGTTCCCTCTCCCAGCCAGTCTGTCCCCTGATCAGCCCATTCCCTGGGTACTTCCTGGTGTTCACTCTCCCAGCCAGTCTGTCCCTGATCAGCCCATTCCCTGGGTACTTCCTGGTGTTCCCTCTCCCAGCCAGTCTGTCCCCTGATCAGCCCATTCCCTGGGTACTTCCTGGTGTTCCCTCTCCCAGCCAGTCTGCCCCTGATCAGCCCATTCCCTGGGTACTTCCTGGTGTTCCCTCTCCCAGCCAGTCTGCCCCTGATCAGCCCATTCCCTGGGTTCTTCCTGGTGTTCCCTCTCCCAGCCAGTCTGCCCCTGATCAGCCCATTCCCTGGGTACTTCCTGGTGTTCCCTCTCCCAGCCAGTCTGCCCCTGATCAGCCCATTCCCTGGGTACTTCCTGGTGTTCCCTCTCCCAGCCAGTCTGTCCCCTGATCAGCCCATTCCCTGGGTACTTCCTGGTGTTCCCTCTCCCAGCAGTCTGCCCCTGATCAGCCCATTCCCTGGGTACTTCCTGGTGTTCCCTCTCCCAGCCAGTCTGTCCCCTGATCAGCCCATTCCCTGGGTACTTCCTGGTGTTCCCTCTCCCAGCCAGTCTGTCCCCTGATCAGCCCATTCCCTGGGTACTTCCTGGTGTTCCCTCTCCCAGCCAGTCTCTCCCTGATCAGCCCATTCCCTGGGTACTTCCTGGTGTCCCTCTCCCAGCCAGTCTGTCCCCTGATCAGCCCATTCCCTGGGTACTTCCTGGTGTTCCCTCTCCCAGCCAGTCTGTCCCTGATCAGCCCATTCCCTGGGTACTTCCTGGTGTTCCCTCTCCCAGCCAGTCTGCCCTGATCAGCCCATTCCCTGGGTACTTCCTGGTGTTCCCTCTCCCAGCCAGTCTGCCCCTGATCAGCCCCATTCCCTGGGTACTTCCTGGTGTTCCCTCTCCCAGCCAGTCTGTCCCCTGATCAGCCATTTCCTGGGTACTTCCTGGTGTTCCCTCTCCCAGCCAGTCTGTCCCCTGATCAGCCCATTCCCTGGGTACTTCCTGGTGTTCCCTCTCCCAGCCAGTCTGCCCCTGATCAGCCCATTCCCTGGGTACTTCCTGGTGTTCCCTCTCCCAGCCAGTCTGTCCCCTGATCAGCCCATTCCCTGGGTACTTCCTGGTGTTCCCTCTCCCAGCCAGTCTGTCCCCTGATCAGCCCATTCCCTGGGTACTTCCTGGTGTTCCCTCTCCCAGCCAGTCTCTCCCTGATCAGCCCATTCCCTGGTACTTCCTGGTGTTCCCTCTCCCAGCCAGTCTCTCCCTGATCAGCCCATTCCCTGGGTACTTCCTGGTGTTCCCTCTCCCAGCCAGTCTGTCCCCTGATCAGCCCATTCCCTGGGTACTTCCTGGTGTTCCCTCTCCCAGCCAGTCTGTCCCCTGATCAGCCCATTCCCTGGGTACTTCCTGGTGTTCCCTCTCCCAGCCAGTCTGCCCCTGATCAGCCCATTCCCTGGGTACTTCCTGGTGTTCCCTCTCCCAGCCAGTCTGTCCCCTGATCAGCCCATTCCCTGGGTACTTCCTGGTGTTCCCTCTCCCAGCCAGTCTGTCCCCTGATCAGCCCATTCCCTGGGTACTTCCTGGTGTTCCCTCTCCCAGCCAGTCTGCCCCTGATCAGCCCATTCCCTGGGTACTTCCTGGTATTCCCTCTCCCAGCCAGTCTGTCCCCTGATCAGCCCATTCCCTGGGGTACTTCCTGGTGTTCCCTCTCCCAGCCAGTCTGCCCCTGATCAGCCCATTCCCCTGGGTACTTCCTGGTGTTCCCTCTCCCAGCCAGTCTTCCCCTGATCAGCCCATTCCCTGGGTACTTCCTGGTGTTCCCTCTCCCAGCCAGTCTGCCCCTGATCAGCCCATTCCCTGGGTACTTCCTGGTGTTCCCTCTCCCAGCCAGTCTGCCCCTGATCAGCCCATTCCCTGGGTACTTCCTGTGTTCCCTCTCCCAGCCAGTCTGTCCCTGATCAGCCCATTCCCTGGGTACTTCCTGGTGTTCCCTCTCCCAGCCAGTCTGCCCCTGATCAGCCCATTCCCTGGGTACTTCCTGGTGTTCCCTCTCCCAGCCAGTCTGTCCCTGATCAGCCCATTCCCTGGGTACTTCCTGGTGTTCCCTCTCCCAGCCAGTCTGTCCCTGATCAGCCCATTCCCTGGGTACTTCCTGGTGTTCCTCTCCCAGCCAGTCTGTCCCCTGATCAGCCCATTCCCTGGGTACTTCCTGGTGTTCCCTCTCCCAGCCAGTCTGTCCCCTGATCAGCCCATTCCCTGGGTACTTCCTGGTGTTCCCTCTCCCAGCCAGTCTGTCCCCTGATCAGCCCATTCCCTGGGTACTTCCTGGTGTTCCCTCTCCCAGCCAGTCTGTCCCTGATCAGCCCATTCCCTGGGTACTTCCTGGTGTTCCCTCTCCCTGCCAGTCTGTCCCCTGATCAGCCCATTCCCTGGGTACTTCCTGGTGTTCCCTCTCCCAGCCAGTCTGCCCCTGATCAGTATAAACAATAAGGTTGGTAGACACCAGCTGAATGCCCCCCCCCCCCCATGTTCTGCCCCATTCATACTGAGCCCTATTACTTGGATGTGTAGGTTGCCCAAAGCAGTGAAAAGGAGAATTAATGCCCTGAAGCAGCTGCAGGCAAAGTGCGCTCATATAGAAGCCAAGTTCTACGAGGAGGTGCATGAACTGGAGAGGAAATACGCCGCCCTGTATCAGCCTCTGTTTGACAAGGTAGGCGCATAGGGAACCAGATGGGGGGTATATATTGGGGGGCTTACTGCTTGCTGCGGGGGGGTGCTCATTGTACAAATGCTGACTGAGGGATACATGATATAGTTTCCATTAATATGTACCGTTACCAAGGGTTCCGTAGTTCTCCAGCCAATCACCGACCGCACACATATTGGGGTGGGGGGTACAGTGATTCTCCCAGGATTCTCCCATGTTCTGTTTTGCTGGAAGTATTACACCCTTTTATTTATATTACACCCCAGCTGTCACCAATGGCCAGTGGGTTGGCTGCATGCAATAACCAATCAAACAACTGAACCTTAAACATGATGCACTTTGCTTTTCTGGCAGGGCTGGGTCAGTGTTATATTAAATACATAAATGTCTTTATCCTGCAGAGAACGCGCATTGTTACTGGGGAAGTGGAGCCTTCAGACACAGAATGTGAGTGGCACAGTGATGCTGAAGAAGAAGAAAAACTATCAGTAAGAAACTACCCAAAAAAGGACATGATTTGGAATTCTGTAGCAATGTTAAACCCGCCCCCAGGGCTCAGACCTGCTGTTCTTTTTCACTATATGAATGGGGGATCAGCAGTATGAAGAGCACCAGAACACTGTTAATGATGGGGTTCAACAGTACCATGAGCAGCAGGACCGTGTGTAGGATGGGGGATCAGCAGTACCATGAGCAGCAGGACCGTGTGTAGGATGGGGGATCAGCAGTACCATGAGCAGCAGGACAGTGTGTAGGATGGGGGATCAGCAGTACCATGAGCAGCAGGACCGTGTGTAGGATGGGGGATCAGCAGTACCATGAGCAGCAGGACAGTGTGTAGGATGGGGGTTCAACAGTACCATGAGCAGCAGGACCGTGTGTAGGATGGGGGATCAGCAGTACCATGAGCAGCAGGACAGAGTGTAGGATGGGGGATCAGCAGTATGAAGAGCACCAGAACACTGTTAATGATGTGGTTCAACAGTACCATGAGCAGCAGGACAGTGTGTAGGATGGGGGATCAGCAGTACTAAGAGCAGCAGGACAGTGTGTAGGATGGGGGATCAGCAGTACCATGAGCAGCAGGACAGTGTGTAGGATGGGGGTTCAACAGTACCATGAGCAGCAGGACCGTGTGTAGGATGGGGGATCAGCAGTACCATGAGCAGCAGGACAGTGTGTAGGATGGGGGTTCAACAGTACCATGAGCAGCAGGACCGTGTGTAGGATGGGGGATCAGCAGTACCATGAGCAGCAGGACAGTGTGTAGGATGGGGGATCAGCAGTATGAAGAGCACCAGAACACTGTTAATGATGGGGTTCAACAGTACCATGAGCAGCAGGACAGTGTGTAGGATGGGGGATCAGCAGTACCATGAGCAGCAGGACCGTGTGTAGGATGGGGGATCAGCAGTACCATGAGCAGCAGGACAGTGTGTAGGATGGGGGTTCAACAGTACCATGAGCAGCAGGACCGTGTGTAGGATGGGGGATCAGCAGTACCATGAGCAGCAGGACAGTGTGTAGGATGGGGGTTCAACAGTACCATGAGCAGCAGGACCGTGTGTAGGATGGGGGATCAGCAGTACCATGAGCAGCAGGACAGTGTGTAGGATGGGGGATCAGCAGTATGAAGAGCACCAGAACACTGTTAATGATGGGGTTCAACAGTACCATGAGCAGCAGGACAGTGTGTAGGATGGGGGATCAGCAGTACCATGAGCAGCAGGACAGTGTGTAGGATGGGGGTTCAATAGTACCATGAGCAGCAGGACCGTGTGTAGGATGGGGGATCAGCAGTACCATGAGCAGCAGGACAGTGTGTAGGATGGGGGTTCAACAGTACCATGAGCAGCAGGACAGTGTGTAGGATGGGGGATCAGCAGTACCATGAGCAGCAGGACAGTGTGTAGGATGGGGGTTCAACAGTACCATGAGCAGCAGGACCGTGTGTAGGATGGGGGATCAGCAGTACCGTGAGCAGCAGGACAGTGTGTAGGATGGGGGTTCAATAGTACCATGAGCAGCAGGACAGTGTGTAGGATGGGGGTTCAATAGTACCATGAGCAGCAGGACCGTGTGTAGGATGGGGGTTCAATAGTACCATGAGCAGCAGGACCGTGTGTAGGATGGGGGATCAGCAGTACTAAGAGCAGCAGGACAGTGTGTAGGATGGGGGTTCAACAGTACCATGAGCAGCAGGACAGTGTGTAGGATGGGGGTTCAATAGTACCATGAGCAGCAGGACCGTGTGTAGGATGGGGGATCAGCAGTACTAAGAGCAGCAGGACCGTGTGTAGGATGGGGGATCAGCAGTACTAAGAGCAGCAGGACAGTGTGTAGGATGGGAGATCAGCAGTACTAAGAGCAGCAGGACAGTGTGTAGGATGGGGGATCAGCAGTACCATGAGCAGCAGAACTGTGTAGGATGGGGGATCAGCAGTACCATGAGCAGCAGGACAGTGTGTAGGATGGGGGATCAGCAGTACCATGAGCAGCAGGACAGTGTGTAGGATGGGGGATCAGCAGTACCATGAGCAGCAGGACAGTGTGTAGGATTGGGGATCAGCAGTACCATGAGCAGCAGGACAGTGTGTAGGATGGGGGATCAGCAGTACTAAGAGCATTAGGACAGTGTGTAGGATGGGGGATCAGCAGTACTAAGAGCAGCAGGACAGTGTGTAGGATGGGGGATCAGCAGTACCATGAGCAGCAGGACAGTGTGTAGGATGGGGGATCAGCAGTACCATGAGCAGCAGGACAGTGTGTAGGATGGGGGATCAGCAGTACCATGAGCAGCAGGACAGTGTGTAGGATGGGGGATCAGCAGTACCATGAGCAGCAGGACAGTGTGTAGGATGGGGGATCAGCAGTACTAAGAGCATTAGGACAGTGTGTAGGATGGGGGATCAGCAGTACTAAGAGCAGCAGGACAGTGTGTAGGATGGGGGATCAGCAGTACCATGAGCAGCAGGACAGTGTGTAGGATGGGGGATCAGCAGTACCATGAGCAGCAGGACAGTGTGTAGGATGGGGGATCAGCAGTACCATGAGCAGCAGGACAGTGTGTAGGATGGGGGATCAGCAGTACCATGAGCAGCAGGACAGTGTGTAGGATGGGGGATCAGCAGCACCATGAGCAGCAGGACAGTGTGTAGGATGGGGGATCAGCAGCAGAATTCGGCAGAAGCAGCGCTTCTGATGCATTTAAAAAAAAAAAAAACATAGTTTCCAGTGACAGTGCTTATTGAGCAGACTGTAGCCATACAGCACAGTAGTAATGAGGGGATAATTCCTGACGTGAGCTAATGGTTTAATGCTGGGGTTAAGCTGAATCAGATATGAAGAAATGGTTTATTACACATTTTTTCCACTCTGCTCTGGTTGTTACCCAGTTGGTATTAGGGCTGCCTGATATTGCATTAATTCTCATTTACTCTGCAGGCAGATTTGAAAAAAAAAGTGACCTTATCAGAAAAAGAAGCATCCGATGTGGATAAATGCAAGGGCATCCCTGACTTCTGGCTGACCATCTTTAGGAATGTAGATATGATAAGTATTTTGTTACAGGTGAGTCCGTGTGTATGAGGGCTGCCCGTTACCTTATAACTAGATTTAGATATATGAAAGAGTGGTATTTCTTGCTGCGCATCACTTTCCCTGGGCCTGAAGCACCTGAGGCAGAAGAGCTCAGCGATGGGGCAGGTCACATGACCTGACGAGGCCCAGAGAATTAGCTCTTGTCTCAGTTTGTTGTCTAAGGAAATAAGGATCTACTGGATCCAACGTTCGGTTTAGGATTAAGCCTACCTTAGTGCTCAGGCAAACTCAATCTATACCCTCCAGACATGGTTACAAATAAGAACTAATATTGGCCCATGGAACCGCTGCCCAGTGTTCAGTGCTGCACTATCTACTGATATTCTGTGGCATTTCCCTGCTGATTTGTTCCAGCTAATGTGCGATATATGTGCCGAGACTTGTAATACATAACAACCTTCTTATTTTCCTTAAGGAATACGATGAACCAATATTAAAGCACTTGCAAGATGTTAAAGTAAAATTCTCTGGCCCCAGTCAACACATGGTAAGTGTTTTTTTGCAATTTTATGGTAAAAGCTTTGTGTGGTCAGACACATACACTGGGCATTGCTGGCCTTTCATTGCCTCTTATAATACATGAGTGATACTCAGAGTTCCCTGTATAACTCAGCCTGCAGCCTTGTGCCTTTATATGGGGGGCACAGAACCCCTCAGTGACTGCTAATATCCTTATCATTTACAGTAGGGGGTACATTATCCCTTATAATACATGAGTGATACTCAGAGTTCCCTGTATAACTCAGCCTGCAGCCTTGTGCCTTTATATGGGGGGCACAGAACCCCTCAGTGACAGCTAATATCCTTATCATTTACAGTAGGGGGTACATTATCCCTTATAATACATGAGTGATACTCAGAGTTCCCTGTATAACTCAGCCTGCAGCCTTGTGCCTTTATATGGGGGGCACAGAACCCCTCAGTGACAGCTAATATCCTTATCATTTACAGTAGGGGGTACATTATCCCTTATAATACATGAGTGATACTCAGAGTTCCCTGTATAACTCAGCCTGCAGCCTTGTGCCTTTATATGGGGGGCACAGAACCCCTCAGTGACTGCTAATATCCTTATCATTTACAGTAGGGGGTACATTACCCCTTATAATACATGAGTGATACTCAGAGTTCCCTGTATAACTCAGCCTGCAGCCTTGTGCCTTTATATGGGCACAGAACCCCCCAGTGACTGCTAATATCCTTATCATTTACAGTAGGGGGTACATTATCCCTTATAATACATGAGTGATACTCAGAGTTCCCTGTATAACTCAGCCTGCAGCCTTGTGCCTTTATATGGGGGGCACAGAACCCCTCAGTGACTGCTAATATCCTTATCATTTACAGTAGGGGGTACATTATCCCTTATAATACATGAGTGATACTCAGAGTTCCCTGTATAACTCAGCCTGCAGCCTTGTGCCTTTATATGGGGGGCACAGAACCCCTCAGTGACTGCTAATATCCTTATCATTTACAGTAGGGGGTACATTATCCCTTATAATACATGAGTGATACTGTATAACTCCCTATCAGTGATATATACAGGTATCTCAGTAAGTAGCACTGCACCCTACTTACAATCAGTAATCTTATTCCAATTAGTGCAGCAATCACAGCTTTTTTACCCACTTTTTTACATTTTTTTACCGGTTTAGTTAGAACAGAAGAGGATGCAGTATTTCCTAGTGTGCTGTATAGAGTTTGTGTCAGTAACTTTGGCCGTTTACCGCTTTATGTCCAAAATCTTTTCTTTCAGTCGTTTACATTAGAGTTTCACTTTGGGCCCAATGAATACTTTACTAACTCTGTGCTGACGAAGACCTACAAGATGAAGTCAGAGCCGGACTCGGCAGACCCATTCTCCTTTGAGGGCCCTGAGATTGTGGATTGTGATGGGTAAGAGCTGTGTGTGCCTGTGGGGTGCAGATAACTGTGCCCCCTCTGCCTGCCATTGCCTGTGTATTAATGTGCCCTGTGTGCCCCTCTGCCTGCCATTGCCTGTGTATTAATGTGCCCTGTGTGCCCCTCTGCCTGCCATTGCCTGTGTATTAATGTGCCCTGTGTGCCCCTCTGCCTGCCATTGCCTGTGTATTAATGTGCCCTGTGTGCCCCTCTGCCTGCCATTGCCTGTGTATTAATGTGCCCTGTGTGCCCCTCTGCCTGCCATTGCCTGTGTATTAATGTGCCCTGTGTGCCCCTCTGCCTGCCATTGCCTGTGTATTAATGTGCCCTGTGTGCCCCCCTGCCTGCCATTGCCTGTGTATTAATGTGCCCTGTGTGCCCCTCTGCCTGCCATTGCCTGTGTATTAATGTGCCCTGTGTGCCCCTCTGCCTGCCATTGCCTGTGTATTAATGTGCCCTGTGTGCCCCTCTGCCTGCCATTGCCTGTGTATTAATGTGCCCTGTGTGCCCTCCTGCCTGCCATTGCCTGTGTATTAATGTGCCCTGTGTGCCCCTCTGCCTGCCATTGCCTGTGTATTAATGTGCCCTGTGTGCCCTCCTGCCTGCCATTGCCTGTGTATTAATGTGCCCTGTGTGCCCCTCTGCCTGCCATTGCCTGTGTATTAATGTGCCCTGTGTGCCCCCCTGCCTGCCATTGCCTGTGTATTAATGTGCCCTGTGAGCCCCCCTGCCTGCCATTGCCAATCTATTAATGTGCCCTGTGTGCCCCTCTGCCTGCCATTGCCTGTGTATTAATGTGCCCTGTGTGCCCCCCTGCCTGCCATTGCCTGTGTATTAATGTGCCCTGTGTGCCCCTCTGCCTGCCATTGCCTGTGTATTAATGTGCCCTGTGAGCCCCCTGCCTGCCATTGCCTGTGTATTAATGTGCCCTGTGTGCCCCTCTGCCTGCCATTGCCTGTGTATTAATGTGCCCTGTGTGCCCCCCTGCCTGCCATTGCCTGTGTATTAATGTGCCATGTGTGCCCCCCTGCCTGCCATTGCCTGTGTATTAATGTGCCCTGTGTGCCCCCCTGCCTGCCATTGCCTGTGTATTAATGTGCCCTGTGTGCCCCCCTGCCTGCCATTGCCTATGTATTAATGTGCCCTGTGTATAACCAGCTGCACCATTGACTGGAAGAAGGGAAAGAATGTGACAGTAAAAACCATCAAGAAGAAGCAGAAGCACAAGGGCCGCGGGACTGTTCGGACTATAACCAAACACGTGCCAAACGATTCTTTCTTCAACTTCTTCAGCCCAGTTAAAAGTAAGCGGCAACATGGCTCCTGTCTGTGCCTTATTCCTTGCGTTGGCATGTACCTGCCTGTAAGGCTCTCTGTGTTTCCTGCTTACACTGTGTTCTCTCTCTTCCCTGCAGTGTCCGGGGACAGCGAGGAACTGGTGAGTGGCACCGGATTCTGTAACGGCTCCTACAGCTGATTGGTGCCTTATAGCACGGGTGTCAAACTCAATCACATCAGGGGGCCGAAATCTAAAACACAGGCTAAGTCTTGGGCCAAATTTTTTATTAATATACTTAGTAAGATACTAAGGGGTATATTTATCACAATGTGTAAAAAGTGGAGTAAGACATTACCGGTGATGTTGCTCATAGCAGCCAATAGATGCTTTGCTACTGTTGAAATCTGATTACTGATTGGTTGCCTTGGGCAACATTACTGGTAATTAGTCTTAGTTACTATGTGAGGAAAATGGAAATTGATCAGGCTGGATGGTCAGACACACTCACCAAGGGCCACATAAAACAGCCAGGTGGGCCGGATTTGGCCCCCGGGCCTTGTGTTTGACATATATGCCTTATAGGAACCCCTATCCCTGTGCTGGCTCGGGGGGTTCAGCATACGGCCTAACTGGGAGTGCCCATTTTCTAGCAGGTTTATCCCTTGTGCACACCCTACGATGATAAAACCCACAAGTACTTGCACTGATCCCACCAGAGGGGATTCAAACTATCCCCCATATGTAATTAAAGGCACTAAGTTTGCCCAGGAGCAGTAACCCATAGCAACCAATAAGATATTAGTATTAGATATAATAAGATACATGCTACCTGCTGATTGGTTGCTATGGGTTACTGCTCCTGGGCAAATTTAGTGACTTTTTTTTTTTTTTACATAACCCCTTAAAAGTATTAGCATGTAAATATGCACTGCCAGTAGCTGATACATTCATATGTGTCTGTGTTTGTTTTGATTGAAATGTTAAAATAATAACTTTAAAGGGGATCTGTCACCCTTAAAAAAAATTCTACATTTATTTCCATTATGTTAGTTGAGCAAAATAAACTTCACTTACACTATATAAATAAAATAAATCTTGTTTCCTACAGTCTGGGAATTACACAATCACAGCAAGCAGGCAGGCACCATTTTGTGGATACTGTTAGTAAGTCAAGCTTTACACCATGCCACCATTTTGTGATAAAATGGAGGAGCAGATGCCCAGGCCCATGGCTACACTGATGCTGAGGAGAGAGGGGAAAGTGAGGAGAGCAGTAACAGGAAGTGCTGAATGGAAAGCTAAAGTTATTGTCTGCCCCGCCCCTATGCCTAAGGCATGGAGGTGGGGCAGGCAATTTATGATTGACAGCTGGGATTTTTAAATGCCTTTATAATGGGGTTGGATATGTTAGGAAAAAAGGAATCTGGGTTTCATGTTTATCAGACAGGTCTGTGTAAATACAGCCATAAGCACTCACAGAAACGCTGCACTAAGTCCTCTATCAAAAGAAACAGGATTTCTTGTCCCCTTTTTTGGGAACATGTTCTTCGGTATCAGACTTCCTCTCTTTTAGGGCTCCTTCAGGTTTGGGGCTTGAGTCTGCTCAGTTCTCTCCTCTCTCTCTCTCCCCCTCCCTTCTCCTGCACCCCCCTCCCATAAGAATGCATAAGAGCTCACTTCCCCCACCTTTAGGAATGTGTGATCTGAAGCTACCAAGACTAAGCTAAAATGGCAGCTGCTATCAGAGGGAGCTTCTAAGGCTCTTTACTCGGGTATGGTAATGCTTTCTGCAGAATAAATATAGTGTTCCAGCTTGCACTAATGTGGCAAATCTATTGGCAGTAAAATGCCAAAATGACTTTCCTTCTCCTTTAATTTGAAAAAGGGCTTTAATTATACAGCTGGGTGACAGGTCCCCTTTAAAACTCTAGGCACGATGCATGCTCACCATCTCTGCGTACATATGGCCAGCCTGTTTGTCTTCTCACCCTCAGGATGAAGATACAGAAAGCTCTCTAGCTGCCGATTTTGAACTCGGACACTTCTTCCGGGAAAGGGTGGTCCCCCGAGCCGTCCTGTACTTTACAGGAGAAGCTATTGAAGATGAAGATAGTGTACGTAGAAGGCTCTGTCGATCCTTACTGACCCTCAGATACACATGGCCGCACAACTCCTACTTCATAAAGGCCCAATGCACACAGGGAAACTTCCCCTGTACCATCAGGGCCACTTCTGGCCTTCTCCTCCTACACAGGTCTGTTAGTCTCAGAGCTCCAAAGGCATTGTGGGAACTGCTGTCTTGGCATGTAGGGAAGTGCCAGTACCCTTCCCCCAGTGCCAGCAGCAGGCCCCCAGCTCATAGGAGCCACATAGGGCCACTTTGTCCCCTGCTTTAGGGATTATTTCAACTTGAGGGGGCGGAATGCACATTACAGGCAAGTCGCAGGCTGAATCCTCTGCACCTTTTTGTTTCCTGTAGTTTGAAGAGGGCGAGGAAGGAGAAGAAGAGGTAAGAAGTGATTGGTCCGTTTGACATTAACACACTCAGTGCTGCAGTTCTGACAGTGACATTGTCAGGAACATGAACTGACTCTGTTTCTGTGTGTTGGAAAATGTAGGAGATGGAAGGTGAAGAAGAGGGAGAAGAGGAAGATGAGGAGTCTGGCAGTAATAAGGTAACTCTGCTTTCCTGCTCACATTCCATGTACTGGGCCTCCATCCATTGTGCGTAGCAACCCTGTTCCATCGGTTTCCCCAGAAGTACAAGTGGGGAATAATCAGAAAGTGACGTGTGTGGGGGGTGTAACGGGGGCGAGAGATAAAGAGAAGCAAATGAAAATGGGACGTGAGGGGCAATAGGAAAAGCGGCAAATAACTAATACTAATAAATAACTGGGAGTAATTAGCAGAACAAAGACGGAGGCTGGGATCCTGACAGTGCTACATACACACAGGGGGAAAGGCTGTATGTTCCGCAGGGCACCTAGCATGTACATAGGGCCGGGGGCTACTGAAGCCATCTCTCTGGCTGTATCCAAGCCCCAACATATAAACACATATATATATATTCTGTTATACTGTTCCTCTACTCTGACCCAATACTGTTATACTGTTCCTCTACTCTGACCTGATACTGTTATACTGTTCCTCTACTCTGACCCAATATTATTATACTGTTCCTCTACTCTGACCCAATACTGTTATACTGTTCCTCTACTCTGACCCAATACTGTTATACTGTTCCTCTACTCTGACCCAATATTATTATACTGTTCCTCTACTCTGACCCAATACTGTTATACTGTTCCTCTACTCTGACCCAATACTGTTACACTGTTCCTCTACTCTGACCCGATACTGTTACACTGTTCCTCTACTCTGACCCAATACTGTTATACTGTTCCTCTACTCTGACCCAATACTGTTACACTGTTCCTCTACTCTGACCCGATACTGTTACACTGTTCCTCTACTCTGACCCAATACTGTTATACTGTTCCTCTACTCTGACCCGATACTATTCTTATCTGAATGAAAACCTCCCACCAACACTGGCTTGATTGTGACTGTATGTAAAGAGCTGATGGATTTGGCTCTGGATAAACCCTGTTTGTGTCAGTAGAATCTGAGCTGAAACCATTTGTTCTGACCCCTCTCCCCATGTTGCCCCCCCATTCACACCCTATTGATCCTTTCCATTTCTTCCCATTTAGGTGTAATGTATAATTCTAGTGCTTGCCATGCCTAGCAGTGTAGGTAAGGCGGATTCCACTCCTCATTTCATGCCTTTCTGTTCCTGTTGGGTTCCCCCCATTCCTGCACCTAGAGACCCACGCTGCTTTCTGCCCCTCATCCTCAGGGTATTTCTGTTACTGGGTGTCAGTTTTGCCAGTCAGTGCTGGGTTTTGCCCTTTTTGTCCAGTCCGTTATTGGCAGCTGAGTGTTTAGTGCTGGGATCTGGGAGTAGGGGTATAATCCTTTTCTGTTACCCAGTAAGGGGGCATTTGTATGGAAAGACTGTTCCCCTTGCCAGCTTATGGCTGACCCAGTAACTGTTGGATTCCCTCACCCCCAAAGCCCATGTGTCACTTCCCTACACTACCACTGGGGGGCACTGTCTCCCTCTGCAATACTGCAAACTAAACCCTTTGTATTGAGCCCTCATTGTAACCTTGTCCTGCAAGTCTGACCCAGGCACTTACTATTATTTATTATCCATAGGGGCCCCCACTCATAGGACTTTCCTCCCTTTATGATTTCTGTCAGCTTGGAGCAGCAGAAAGTATAAAGCTCTTGTTATAAAGACAGGAATACGGCAGACAAGCTTACTGAGCCCAATGCGGCCCCATCTTGCCTCCCCCTAATGAGCAGGCCCCGTGGGCAAGTCTCCCCTATATAATGCTTTCCCCCGTACTAAGCACAATTGCGCATTTATGGGGGAAAGTTATAGTTCAGCATTTGATAAATACACCTGTAAGAATCCTATAGGAATGAATAAGACGTGGGTGCGTTTTTATGTATTAGTCTCTCATTGTGATCAATCTGCCCCTAAGGGATTGGCTTTTGTGTAGCGGAATCCACCCTGTGTTATGGGGGGACAACCTGCACCCCAGTTCCACATGTTCCCTCAGTTTGTGTCCCCACTTTTCCTCCAATCACACAAACCCATAAGTCCATTTGCTCCCATGATCCCCTCCATCATTGCAGTGCCGGGGGCAGATCCGTATCATTTCCCCCCAGCCCATAGTGATTATGCATCGGGTACATTACAATCTCATGTTACACTTTAAAGGGCAAGTCAG
This sequence comes from Xenopus tropicalis, assembly GCF_000004195.4. Classification (NCBI taxonomy): domain Eukaryota; kingdom Metazoa; phylum Chordata; class Amphibia; order Anura; family Pipidae; genus Xenopus; species Xenopus tropicalis. The sequence continues at coordinate 149,580 of NC_030680.2, read as the reverse complement.
GCGGGGTGCCATTATGTTAGGGTTATGATGGCAGCGCAGACCCTCTCTATATACTAGTGGGCCAGACCCAAAGGCAGCAGAACTCTGTCAGGATGAGCTGGGGGGCCCAGGGACAACACTGCTGCCGGGGATGTAGGGTCAGTGACTGAAGTCGGGGGGGGCTTAAACAATTTTATTTCTCTAATATTTCACTTATCCTTTAATTCTTTGTGGAGGGGAGTTTGCAAAAACAGTCATAACCTGTGTTTTTCCCTAAATTGTTAAGACTGATGTATGTGTGTGTGTTAGATAGATACACAGTATGTGTGGTATATAGATATATATGTGTGTGTGTGTGTGTGTGGTATATAGATATATATGTGTGTGTGTGTGGTATATAGATATATATGTATGTGTGTGTGGTATATAGATATATATGTGTGTGTGTCTGTGGTATATAGATATGTGTGTGGTATATAGATATATATGTGTGTCTGTGGTATATATATGTGTGTGTGTGTGTGGTATATAGATATATATATATGTGTGTGTGTGTATCTGTGGTATATAGATATATATATATATATATATATGGGTGTGTGTGTGTGGTATATAGATATATATATATGTGTGTGTGTCTGTGGTATATAGATATATATGTGTGTGGTATATAGATATATATATGTGTGTGTGTCTGTGGTATATAGATATATATGTGTGTGGTATATAGATATATATATGTGTGTGTGTCTGTGGTATATAGATATATATGTGTGTGTGTGGTATATAGATATATATATATATATGTGTGTGTGTGTCTGTGGTATATATATATATATATATATATATGTGTGTGTGTGTGTGGTATATAGATATATATGTGTGTGGTATATAGATATATATATATATATGTGTGTATCTGTGGTATATAGATATATATGTGTGTGTGTATCTGTGGTATACAGATATATATGTGTGCGTGTGGTATATAGATATGTGTGTGTATCTGTGGTATATAGATATATATATACAGTGGTGTGAAAAACTATTTGCCCCCTTCCTGATTTCTTATTCTTTTGCATGTTTGTCACACAAAATGTTTCTGCTCATCAAAAACCGTTAACTATTAGTCAAAGATAACATAATTGAACACAAAATGCAGTTTTTAAATGAAGGTTTACCTTATTAAGGGAGAAAAAAAACTCCAAATCTACATGGCCCTGTGTGAAAAAGTGATTGCCCCCCTTGTTAAAAAATAACTTTACTGTGGTTTATCAATTTCAATTTTCGATTTCAATATCAATTTGTGTAGTTACCCCCAGGCCTGATTACTGCCACACCTGTTTCAATCAAGAAATCTCTTAAATAGGAGCTACCTGACACAGAGAAGTAGCCCAAAAGCACCTCAAAAGCTACACATCATGCCAAGATCCAAAGAAATTCAGGAACAAATGAGAACAAAAGTAATTGAGATCTATCAGTCTGGTAAAGGTTATAAAGCCATTTCTAAAGCTTTGGGACTCCAGCGAACCACAGTGAGAGCCATTATCCACAAATGGCAAAAACATGGAACAGTGGTGAACCTTCCCAGGAGTGGCCGGCCGACCAAAATTACCCCAAGAGCGCAGAGACAACTCATCCGAGAGGCCACAAAAGACCCCAGGACAACATCTAAAGAACTGCAGGCCTCACTTGCCTCAATTAAGGTCAGTGTTCACGACTCCACCATAAGAAAGAGACTGGGCAAAAACGGCCTGCATGGCAGATTTCCAAGGCGCAAACCACTTTAAGCAAAAAAAACATTAAGGCTCGTCTCAATTTTGCTAAAAAACATCTCAATGATTGCCAAGACTTTTGGGAAAATACCTTGTGGACCGACGAGACAAAAGTTGAACTTTTTGGAAGGTGCGTGTCCCGTTACATCTGGCGTAAAAGTAACACAGCATTTCAGAAAAAGAACATCATACCAACAGTAAAATATGGTGGCGGTAGTGTGATGGTCTGGGGTTGTTTTGCTGCTTCAGGACCTGGAAGGCTTGCTGTGATAGATGGAACCATGAATTCTACTGTCTACCAAAAAATCCTGAAGGAGAATGTCCGGCCATCTGTTCGTCAACTCAAGCTGAAGCGATCTTGGGTGCTGCAGCAGGACAATGACCCAAAACCCACCAGCAAATCCACCTCTGAATGGCTGAAGAAAAACAAAATGAAGACTTTGGAGTGGCCTAGTCAAAGTCCTGACCTGAATCCTATTGAGATGTTGTGGCATGACCTTAAAAAGGCGGTTCCTGCTAGAAAACCCTCAAATAAAGCTGAATTACAACAATTCTGCAAAGATGAGTGGGCCAAAATTCCTCCAGAGCGCTGTAAAAGACTCGTTGCAAGTTATCGCAAACGCTTGATTGCAGTTATTGCTGCTAAGGGTGGCCCAACCAGTTATTAGGTTCAGGGGGCAATTACTTTTTCACACAGGGCCATGTAGGTTTGGATTTTTTTTCTCCCTAAATAATAAAAACCCTCATTTAAAAACTGCATTTTGTGTTTACTTGTGTTATCTTTGACTAATAGTTAAATGTGTTTGATGATCAGAAACATTTTGTGTGACAAACATGCAAAAGAATAAGAAATCAGGAAGGGGGCAAATAGTTTTTCACACCACTGTATGTGTGTGTGTCTGTGGTATATAGATATATATATATGTGTGTGTGTATCTGTGGTATATAGATATATATGTGTGCTTGTGGTATATAGATATATGTGTGTGTGTGTATCTGTGGTATATAGATATATATGTGTGCGTGTGGTATATAGATATATGTGTGTGTGTATCTGTGGTATATAGATATATATATATATGTGTGTGTGTGTATCTGTGGTATATAGATATATATGTGTGTGTGGGGTATATAGATATATGTGTGTGTGTGTGTGTATGCTATAGGTACGTGTATATCTGCTATATATATATATATGCACACAGTGTGTGCCAATGAGCCGACTCCTGACCCTGCGCTCTGTCTCCCACAGAAGGAAGCCCCCCAGCCGGCTGAGTGCAAGCAGCAGTGACGCGGGATGTGTGGGTGCCATGGAAACAAGGGGTATCTTTCCTTTGCCTACAGTGCTGCTGTGGTACATACTGTGCCCTCCCACCCCGACACTCCGCCTTAGTGCCAAGCGGGACGCCAAGCTCTGCATTAGGATTGGGCAGTCTCGGCTTCCTGCGCCCATTTCTGACTGCCGCCAAATGGATTTGCTGAGAGTTGTAGTTTTGCATGATCTTGCCTGCCTAGGGTCCCCTCTCCCTGGTGCCCCATACAGGAGCCGGGCAGGCAGGACCCCCTTGCATGGTGTTGCTATGGCAGCTTTGGGTGGGTAAGGCTTAACATGTTTTGTTTTTGCTTCACTTTTAGCTTCATTTCAAAAAATGTAAATGAAGAGCTGTTTAAAGGGCAAGTTAAATGTAAGCACAGGGGGGCCCCACTCCTGCATTCATTTAACATATGCCATTCTTTCTACCCTACAATTTCCTCTCAGTATGCCAGGAGGGGTGATACACACGAGTGGGAACAGCGGCCATTAAAGGGCAAGTAAGCGCCTGTATTCTAGCACAATGGATATTTATTTTCCTAGATTCTAATGTAAACCAATCTATTGTACTGTCCCTGAACTACCGCCTCTTCTCTCCCTGTACTCTGAATTGGAAGGAAGGATAATGAGCTCTGTATAAACAACCCCCACCTAACCTGCATTCTGTGTAAGGCTTTGTGCTAAGGAGCCGCACATAATACGGAGAGGAGTTATATGGGGATGAGCAGTAGTGACACAAACTGCACAAAGTAACACAAAGATAGATATTTCCTAATCAGAACAATAGAAGGAACAGTTAGTGCAGGGCCGGCCCCACTCATTGTGCTCATGGTGCAGATAGGGCTCCCCGGGCCGGCTGTGCGGATAGGGCTCCCCGCGCCGGCTGTGCGGATAGGGCTCCCCGGGCCGGCTGTGCGGATAGGGCTCCCCGGGCCGGCTGTGCGGATAGGGCTCCCCGGGCCGGCTGTGCGGATAGGGCTCCCCGGGCCGGCTGTGCGGATAGGGCTCCCCGGGCCGGCTGTGCGGATAGGGCTCCCCGGGCCGGCTGTGCGGATAGGGCTCCCCGGGCCGGCTGTGCGGATAGGGCTCCCCGGGCCGGCTGTGCGGATAGGGCTCCCCGGGCCGGCTGTGCGGATAGGGCTCCCCGGGCCGGCTGTGCGGATAGGGCTCCCCGGGCCGGCTGTGCGGATAGGGCTCCCCGGGCCGGCTGTGCGGATAGGGCTCCCCGGGCCGGCTGTGCGGATAGGGCTCCCCGGGCCGCTGGTATGGAACCCCTAAATCCTCAATATTTGTTGTGTGACACAAATAAAATAACAGAACATGTTTCTGAATCTGACCCGTATGTGGGCAGAATCCCTACGTTAGAGTGTGTAATATCCCTACTGGTTCTTTATAACTCTTATTTATTTGTACAAGTGCTGAAATTCAGGGCTATTTATTGTCCCCCACCCCCCCTCGCACTTAGGGTATTAATAAATGGTACATCTGCTCTGTTGTCTACTTCATTTCCATTATGTTTGTTACAAACCCCCCCCTCCCCCCAGCAGCCGATCAGCAGAACAATGGGAAGGGAGCAAGATAGCAGCTCCCAGTAGGTATCAGAATAGCATCAATAGTAAGAAATCCAAGTCCGGCTTGGGACTCCTCCAGTTACATGGGAGTAGGAGAAACAATAGGTTAGCTGAAAGCAGTTCTAATGTGTAGCGCTGGCTGAAAGCTCAGACTCAGGCACACTTTACTGCTGCGCTGCAAGTTGGAGTGATATCCCCGCCCCCCCTCCCCCCCAGCAGCCGATCAGCAGAACAATGGGAAGGGAGCAAGATAGCAGCTCCCAGTAGGTATCAGAATAGCACTCAATAGTAAGAAATCCAAGTCCGGCTTGGGACTCCTCCAGTTACATGGGAGTAGGAGAAACAATAGGTTCGCTGAAAGCAGTTCTAATGGGTATCGCTGGCTGAAAGCTCAGACTCAGGCACACTTTACTGCTGCGCTGCAAGTTGGAGTGATATCCCCCCCCCCCCTCCCCCCAGCAGCCGATCAGCAGAACAATGGGAAGGGAGCAAGATAGCAGCTCCCAGTAGGTATCAGAATAGCACTCAATAGTAAGAAATCCAAGTCCGGCTTGGGACTCCTCCAGTTACATGGGAGTAGGAGAAACAATAGGTTAGCTGAAAGCAGTTCTAATGGGTAGCGCTGGCTGAAAGCTCAGACTCAGGCACAAGGCACTGAGATGGCGCCTACACACCAATATTACAGCTACAAATACATTTGTTGGTTGAAGAATAAAAGGTTAAATGGCAGAGGGAATTATTTGCTGTGTAACAGTGTCATTTAGAGATAAACAGCCCCATAAATATCAGGGCGGGGTCCTTTTAAGTCCTTTTGTTTGTGGGAAATAGCAGGAAAAATTCTGCCTTTTATCTCTGATGTGGAATGAAAATGATGCAAAGACTTCAATGAACTGGAAACTCCTCATTCCTCTGTGTGAGCGCCCCAAGCTGTCCCTGTGCCGGCAATACTGAGCCTGCCATATGTCCCCTACACTGAGTATGGGGGTACAGCTTATTGTGTGCCCAGAACATTCCCTCTCTGTATATTTGTATTTATACATATGGGTAGGGGGTGCCATAGTGTTTCCCTTAGACAGTACAGTATGGGGGTACAGCTTATTGTGTGCCCAGAACATTCCCTCTCTGTATATTTGTATTTATACATATGGGTAGGGGGTGCCATAGTGTTTCCCTTAGACAGTACAGTATGGGGGTACAGCTTATTGTGTGCCCAGAACATTCCTTCTCTGTATATTTGTATTTATACATATGGGTAGGGGGTGGCCATAGTGTTTCCCTTAGACAGTACAGTATGGGGGTACAGCTTATTGTTGTGCCCAGAACATTCCCTCTCTGTATATTTGTATTTATACATATGGGTAGGGGGTGCCATAGTGTTTCCCTTAGACAGTACAGTATGGGGGTACAGCTTATTGTGTGCCCAGACATTCCCTCCTCTGTATATTTGTATTTATACATATGGGTAGGAGGTGCCATAGTGTTTCCCTTAGACAGTACAGTATGGGGGTACAGCTTATTGTGTGCCCAGAACATTCCTTCTCTGTATATTTGTATTTATACATATGGGTAGGGGGTGCCATAGTGTTTCCCTTAGACAGTACAGTATGGGGGTACAGCTTATTGTGTGCCCCAGAACATTCCCTCTCTGTATATTTGTATTTATACATATGGGTAGGGGGTGCCATAGTGTTTCCCTTAGACAGTACAGTATGGGGGTACAGCTTATTGTGTGCCCAGAACATTCCCTCTCTGTAATATTTGTATTTATACATATGGTAGGGGGTGCCATAGTGTTTCCCTTAGACAGTACAGTATGGGGGTACAGCTTATTGTGTGCCCAGAACATTCCCTCTCTGTATATTTGTATTTATACATATGGGTAGGGGGTGCCATAGTGTTTCCCTTAGACAGTACAGTATGGGGGTACAGCTTATTGTGTGCCCAGAACATTCCTTCTCTGTATATTTGTATTTATACATATGGGTAGGGGGTGCCATAGTGTTTCCCTTAGACAGTACAGTATGGGGGTACAGCTTATTGTGTGCCCAGAACATTCCTTCTCTGTATATTTGTATTTATACATATGGGTAGGGGGTGCCATAGTGTTTCCCTTAGACAGTACAGTATGGGGTACAGCTTATTGTGTGCCCAGAAACATTCCCTCTCTGTATATTTGTATTTATACATATGGGTAGGGGGTGCCATAGTGTTTCCCTTAGACAGTACAGTATGGGGGTACAGCTTATTGTGTGCCCAGAACATTCCCTCTCTGTATATTTGTATTTATACATATGGGTAGGGGGTGCCATAGTGTTTCCCTTAGACAGTACAGTATGGGGGTACAGCTTATTGTGTGCCCAGAACATTCCCTCTCTGTATATTTGTATTTATACATATGGGTAGGAGGTGCCATAGTGTTTCCCAGGGACTGGTATTAATGAGCTGTATGACCTGAATAGAAACAAAAGTTATAAAAATAACAATAAAACTGGAGCCTCACAGAGCAATAGGGTTTGGCTGCCGGGGTCAGTGACCCCCATTAGAAAGTTATATAAAAGAGTCAGAAGAAGAAGAAGGTAAATTACTCACAAACTGTAGGGAACAAATAATAAAGACCAAGTGAAATGTTGCTCAGAATTGGCCAGTCTGTAACTGACAGCTACTGAGAGGCAAACCGGCCCTTATAGGCTTCGCTCCCCTATGAAGCAATGCGGGACTGTACCCCAATGCACAACCGTCTAAAGGGAAAAGTGAGCGCACACTGATTGTGGCACTCTCGCAGCCCTCACCCGGCACTCTCCCAGCCCTCACCCGGCACTCTCCCAGCCCTCACCCGGCACTCTCCCAGCCCTCACCCGGCACTCTCGCAGCCCTCACCCGGCACTCTCCCAGCCCTCACCCGGCAACTCTCCCAGCCCTCACCCGGCACTCTCCCAGCCCTCACCCGGCACTCTCCCAGCCCTCACCCGGCACTCTCCCAGCCCTCACCCGGCACTCTCCCAGCCCTCACCCGGCACTCTCGCAGCCCTCACCCGGCACTCTCGGCAGCCCTCACCCGGCACTCTCCCAGCCCTCACCCGGCACTCTCGCAGCCCTCACCCGGCACTCTCCCGGCACTCTCGCGGCCCTCACCCGGCACTCTCGCGGCCCTCACCCGGCACTCTCGCGGCCCTCACCCGGCACTCTCCCGGCCCTCACCCGGCACTCTCCCGGCCCTCTCCCAGCACTCACCCAGCACTCTCACAGCACTCACCCAGCACTCTCCCAGCCCTCACCCAGCACTCTCCCAGCACTCTCCCAGCACTCTCCCAGCCCTCACCCAGCACTCTCACAGCACTCACCCAGCACTCTCCCAGCCCTCACCCAGCACTCTCACAGCACTCTCCCAGCCCTCACCCGGCACTCTCACAGCACTCTCCCAGCCCTCACCCAACACTCTCCCAGCCCTCACCCAGCCCTCACCCAGCACTCTCCCAGCCCTCACCCAGCACTCTCCCAGCACTCTCCCAGCCTTCACCCAGCACTCTCACAGCCCTCACCCAGCACTCTCCCAGCCCTCACCCAGCACTCTCCCAGCCCTCACCCAGCACTCTCGCAGCCCTCACCCAGCACTCTCACAGCACTCTCCCAGCCCTCACCCAGCACTCTCCCAGCCCTCACCCAGCACTCTCGCAGCCCTCACCCAGCACTCTCGCAGCCCTCACCCATGGCTGTGGGAGTGAATGGGTTACACATTCCAACCTTCCCTTCCTCATTCCTTTCCAGAACATTCTCCTGTCTCCCTGCTCTAGAACCGGCCGGGGGAGGTGCCGGGCTCCCTGACAGTGCTGGGTGCTGGGTGCTGGGCTCCCTGATGGTGCTGGGTGCTGGGCTCCCTGATGGTGCTGGGCTCCCTGACAGTGCTGGGTGCTGGGCTCCCTGACGGTGCTGGGTGCTGGGCTCCCTGATGGTGCTGGGCTCCCTGACAGTGCTGGGTGCTGGGCTCCCTGACGGTGCTGGGTGCTGGGCTCCCTGATGGTGCTGGGCTCCCTGACAGCGCTGGGTCCTGGATGCCCTGATAGTGCCGGGTGCCCTGACAGTGCCGGGTGCCCTGATAGTGCTGGGTGCCCTGACAGTGCTGGGTGCTGGGCTCCCTGACAGTGCTGGGTGCCCTGATAGTGCTGGGTGCCCTGATAGTGCTGGGTGCCCTGACAGTGCTGGGTGCCAGCCCTGATAGTGCTGGGTGCCCTGACAGTGCTGGGTGCCCTGACAGTGCTGGGTGCTGGGTGCCCTGACAGTGCTGGGTACTGGGTGCCCTGACAGTGCTGGGTACTGGGTGCCCTGACAGTGCTGGGTGCCCTGACAGTGCTGGGTGCCCTGATAGTGCTGGGTACTGGGTGCCCTGACAGTGCTGGGTACTGGGTGCCCTGACAGTGCTGGGTGCCCTGATAGTGCTGGGTACTGGGTGCCCTGACAGTGCTGGGTGCCCTGATAGTGCTGGGTACTGGGTGCCCTGATAGTACTGGGTGCCCTGATAGTGCTGGGTGCCCTGACAGTGCTGGGTGCCCTGACAGTGCTGGGTGCCCTGACAGTGCTGGGTGCCCTGACAGTGCTGGGTGCCCTGATAGTACTGGGTGCCCTGACAGTGCTGGGTGCTGGGTGCCCTGACAGTGCTGGGTGCCCTGACAGTGCTGGGTACTGGGTGCCCTGACAGTGCTGGGTGCTGTAGGTAATAGGGCACAGTTATATGGGATCTCTAATAAGAACATAAAGCCCAGTTGCAGTTGCCATGGAGGCTGCACTGGGAGGTGTGGCCATTACCCCCGGCCGCGCACACTTATCTCTTTAGCCCCTCCCCCCAAGTCACAGATGATGTCACACACACACGGGAATTCACAAAATGACGTATTTGCACCAATTTATTCACAGACCAGTTTTCCTTCATTTTTCAAAAAAATGAAATTTACAATTGGGCGTGGCTATTTTGTGTCACATGTAGAACCTTCCTGAGAATTGGACACACCCACGAGATTTACGCAAAAATGTCTCCACCATAACAAAAATATTTGGGGCAAAAAGTCCATTTTGGGCGCGAACACCATCCTCACGTTAGCGCCAGTAGTTACCGCGCCATGTGAAACATACGCCGGCGCCACGGCAACAGGGTCTCGTCTGTGGAACTGACACTCGGGGGATTGTGTAATTACCGACACGTTTGTGAATTGGCCCCTCAGTGTCTCGTTACACAAATGGTTATTGCAGATTTGGGCCCCGGGATCCATTGGCAAACAGATCCAATAAATAGATATAATATATATATATATCAGCCCCAAGGTGCCGGGGGGGCCCTTATGGGGGGGACTGGGGGCAATTAGGAAACTCTGGGACACACGTTTCTCTCTCCCCCACACGGAACGTTCCAGAAACACCGAGCGCTGGGTCTGTATCGAGTATAAACATAAACATCCGCAGGAAACCGCCTGTTTGTAGCAATAACACTGCGTCATTACTGTACCGGGGCCCCTGTGTATTGTGGCACTGTGCAAGCACCCCAGAATGGCACCCAAGCACCCTGAAATGGCACCCTGCCCCAGCACCCCAGAATGGCACCCAAGCGCCCAGGAATGGCACCCTGCCTAAGCGCCCCGGAATGGCACCCTGCCCAAGCACCCCAAAATGGCACCCAAGCACCCTGGAATGGCAGCCAAGCACCCCGGAATGGCACCCAAGCGCCCTGGAATGGCACCCTGCCCAAGCACCCCAAAATGGCACACAAGCGCCCCAGAATGGCACCCTGCCCAAGCACCCCAAAATGGCACACAAGCACCCCGCAATGGCACCCTGCCCAAGCACCCCGGAATGGCACCCAAGCATCCTGGAATGGCACACAAGCACCCCGGAATGGCACCCTACACATGGGTTTGTAGTTGGGTAAAGGGTCTGAGTCCCAGTGCTGCGCGGGGCAAGGGGCCCACAATAACTTTGTGTGGGGGAATCTTCTCCATGGAAGGTTAAAGGTCAGATCCGGTTGGGGTGAAACTGGAACCCCCCAATGTTACCCCATCAGTGAGTGAGGGACAAGTCCATGCAGTTAGTGTACGTATAGCAAACCCTGCCCCTCGCTGTACAAACTGCCCCCCATTATAACTCGCCGCCCCCCAATCATTGGCTGAATACTAATCTCTCGTTAATGTAACGGCCGGGGAACTGCCCAACTGCCCAACTGCCCAACTGCCCCCTCTCCAGCCATTTCCAATTCATCTTAGAGAAAAAACATTTTTTGTCTCCAAAACTGTCAATTTTGCCCCTTCCTGTACCGGAAACATTACTATTCTGCCTACGACCCTGTGTATCTGCCAACTGGGCCCCAACATGAACCCCCTTTCTGCTCCTGTGATGCCCCCATGTTCTGTTGGACCCCCCTAAGGCACCCTAGGGTAAAGGGGCAGGAGGGGCATTAGGGGCTTCCCACTGGCAGAACATTGGAGGCAGAAGTACAATGTTGAGGAAAGGGCGTTGGCCCCACGAGCTCCCAGAGTCCAATTGCCCCGTGAGTCACAGGCCACTCCCATTACCCCATTCACATCCCGCCGGTCAATCATTAACCCATCAGACACTGTAGGAAGGGAATGTTCCGGACTCACTGGGCTGCAGGGGAAAGGCCACAGGGTACACATTCCCTTTATGGCACCGAGCAAACTCTGAGCTGAGGAAGCGGCTAAAGTGGGAAATGCTGGGGGCCGACCCCTCCGATAATCTCTTATAATCTGGGCCCCATTAATAATAAGGAGATTGGCTGAGACTCTGCTGTGGGGCAGATCAGTTGTTATTTTCCAGTTATTTATCTATTGAAACCCAATCAGCTGCCAGCGACCCTCAGAGGGGCCCATAAGGAACCAATCAGAGGGGCCATTGATATAATGTGGCCCTAACACAGTGAGGGTAGCCCTAACACAGAGGGGGCCCATAAGGAACCAATCAGAGGGGCCATTGGTATAATGTGGCCCTAACCCAGAGGGGCCCATAAGGAACCAATCAGAGGGGCCATTGGTATAATGTGGCCCTAACCCAGAGGGGGCCCATAAGGAACCAGAGGGGCCCTGATACAGTGAGAGCCAGAATGAAGCCCAATGGCTCTTGGTTTCTAGTTATTGCCGGAAGCTGATTGGTTAATATAAAGGCCCCACTGGGTCCCTGCACCCTGCCGGTGGCTACTGAGGAAGCCGAGCCCCCTGTACCCCCTGTACCCCCTGTACCCCCTGTACCCCAGGGTATGTGGGAATCTGTGACCCCCACGGCAGTGAGAATGGGGCCCCGTGAGAACTGGGACACGGCAGGAATTGGCCACAGGCAGAAATACTGATTAGAGAAGGGCGGGAGAAGGAAGCAAATTCCTGTGGGGGACATGTCCCTACATGCACAGCCTGCCCCGCCCCCTGCCCCACCCCTGCCCAAACCCTGCCCGTCACTCTCAATAGGCAGCATTGTGTTGGGCACACACTCAGGCCAAATGCCTCACTGTCCCTTCAGTCTGATACTGACCCCCCCCCCCCCAGAGAGGGCACGTTGCTAGGGGATAGGGCTAGGGGATAGGGGTTAGGGCTAGGGGATAGGGTTAGGGGATAGGGGATAGGGGTTAGGGGATAGGGGTTAGGGGATAGGGCTAGGGATAGGGATAGGGGATAGGGCTAGGGATAGGGGATAGGGGTTAGGGCTAGGGGATAGGGTTAGGGGTTAGGGGATAGGGCTAGGGGATAGGGGTTAGGGCTAGGGATAGGGGTTAGGGCTAGGGGATAGGGGTTAGGGCTAGGGGATAGGGTTAGGGTTAGGGGATAGGGCTAGGGGATAGGGTTAGGGCTAGGGGATAGGGTTAGGGGATAGGGGTTAGGGCTAGGGGATAGGGGTTAGGGGATAGGGGATAGGGGTTAGGGGATAGGGGCTAGGGGTTAGGGGATAGGGGCTAGGGTATAGGGGTTAGGGGATAGGGGCTAGGGTATAGGGGTTAGGGCTAGGGGATAGGGGTTTAGGGGATAGGGGCTAGGGTATAGGGGTTAGGGGATAGGGGCTAGGGTATAGGGGTTAGGGCTAGGGGATAGGGGTTAGGGCTAGGGGATAGGGCTAGGGGTAAGGTTGGGGTAATTTGGGATATTACCCACAATCCCTGGCTGTCAGAGAAGCTCTGGGTGCCGTGTAATTACAGGGTGAGCTGGGATATTAAAGGGGGTGTTCAGCTTTATATTAATTTCAGTATGGTGTAGAGAGTGATATTCTGACACAATTTGCAATTGGTCTTCATTTTTTATTTGCAATTTTCGAATTTATTGCTTTCTGTTCAGCAGATCCCCAGGATTGAATTGTGTCAGCTATCTCATTGCTAGGGCCCAATTTCACCTAGCAACCAGGCAGATAGGAATCTGAATAGAGGAGGGCCTAAAAAGATTAGTTATAAAAGTGGCAGTGACCCCCATCTAAAGCTGGAAAGAGAAGAGGGAGGCAAATAATTCAAAAACTATCAATATAAAAAAATGAAGACCAACTGAAAAGCTGCTAAGAATACGCCATTCTATAACCCTGAAGGGGACCCCCCAGTAACCTGTCTGAATAAGTGGGCGCATGTATTACCCTATCCAGGGGCAGAAGAAGCAATAATGGGGTGCTGGGTGCCTCAGGCCACTCATTGCACAAAAGGGATTGTGGGTAAGGAACATATGGGGGTTCCAAGGGTTCTGGAGCGGCTGTTGCACCCAGCGACTCTGTGGCGCTTCTTTGAGTCATTTCAGGTATTTGGTTTCCTCTCCTCCGGTTTGTACTGGGCTCATGGTGGTTTCCAGTTTGGGGAGTGTCTGTATTGGGGGGGGGGGGGTTGTTATGTGTTTAAAGAATTCCCTGCCCAAATACCACTTTCACTTGGTCTGTTATAATCTCATGAAAAGCCAAACACTGCTATATATATATGTATTCTATAGGGGCCCCGGCCTTGCACGGGTATATGTAGGCTATAGGGGCCCCAGCCTTGCACGGGTATATGTATGCTATAGGGGCCCGGCCTTGCACGGGTATATGTATGCTATAGGGGCCCCGGCCTTGCACGGGTATATGTATGCTATAGGGGCCCCGGCCTTGCACGGGTATATGTATGCTATAGGGGCCCCGGCCTTGCACGGGTATATGTATGCTATAGGGGCCCCGGCCTTGCACGGGTATATGTATGCTATAGGGGCCCCGGCCTTGCACGGGTATATGTATGCTATAGGGGCCCCGGCCTTGCACGGGTATATGTAGGCTATAGGGGCCCCGGCCTGACACAGGTACATGTATGCTATAGGGGCCCCGGCCTGACACAGGTACATGTAGGCTATAGGGGCCCCGGCCTGGCACAGGTACATGTAGGCTATAGGGGCCCCGGCCTGACACAGGTACATGTATGCTATAGGGGCCCCGGCCTTGCACGGGTATATGTATGCTATAGGGGCCCCGGCCTTGCACGGGTATATGTAGGCTATAGGGGCCCCGGCCTGACACAGGTACATGTATGCTATAGGGGCCCCGGCCTGACACAGGTACATGTAGGCTATAGGGGCCCCGGCCTGGCACAGGTACATGTAGGCTATAGGGGCCCCGGCCTGACACAGGTACATGTAGGCTATAGGGGCCCCGGCCTGACACAGGTACATGTAGGCTATAGGGGCCCCGGCCTGACACAGGTACATGTAGGCTATAGGGGCCCCGGCCTGACACAGGTACATGTAGGCTATAGGGGCCCCGGCCTGACACAGGTACATGTAGGCTATAGGGGCCCCAGCCTTGCACGGGTATATGTATGCTATAGGGGCCCCGGCCTTGCACGGGTACATGTAGGCTATAGGGGCCCCGGCCTGACACAGGTACATGTAGGCTATAGGGGCCCCGGCCTGACACAGGTACATGTATTCTATAGGGGCCCCAGCCTGACACAGGTACATGTATTCTATAGGGGCCCCGGCCTGACACAGGTACATGTATGCTATAGGGGCCCCGGCCTGACACAGGTACATGTAGGCTATAGGGGCCCCGGCCTGACACAGGTACATGTAGGCTATAGGGGCCCCGGCCTGACACAGGTACATGTAGGCTATAGGGGCCCCGGCCTGACACAGGTACATGTAGGCTATAGGGGCCCCGGCCTGACACAGGTACATGTAGGCTATAGGCACAGTACATGTATGCTTAGGGGCCCGGCCTGACACAGGTACATGTATGCTATAGGGGCCCGGCCTGCACAGGTACATGTAGGCTATAGGGGCCCCGGCCTGACACAGGTACATGTATGCTATAGGGGCCCCGGCCTGACACAGGTACATGTAGGCTATAGGGGCCCCGGCCTGACACAGGTACATGTAGGCTATAGGGGCCCCGGCCTGACACAGGTACATGTAGGCTATAGGGGCCCCGGCCTGACACAGGTACATGTAGGCTATAGGGGCCCCAGCCTGACACAGGTACATGTAGGCTATAGGGGCCCCGGCCTGACACAGGTACATGTAGGCTATAGGGGCCCCGGCCTGACACAGGTACATGTAGGCTATAGGGCCCCGGCCTGACACAGGTACATGTAGGCTATAGGGGCCCCGGCCTGACACAGGAGCAGATATGGCTGAATGGGAGGGGCCCCTGCAGTAGTTGAATGAATCAGCAGAAGGGGTGAAGGTGCTGCTGGGAGGGGCCCCGGCTGTGAGTGAATGAAGCCGGTGAGTGTGAGTGGGAGTGGCTCTCGGTGAGTCACCGCATTCCTGAGCCGGAGGGAGTGGGGAGGGAGCGGCCGGATGGGAAATAAATTCTAACTTATCTTCCCATTGTGCCCAGTCACACGGCAGGAGAGGCTTCAGCCCCAACATCCCGCTAGCGGCATCTAGAACTATACCCACAGGGCACCTAGAACCCCAAGCAGAACCCAGAATGAAGATGCAGCCGGGGCAGGAGGTGATCATGGAGGGGGAGCTGGAGAAGCGCAGCGACAATCTGCTTCAGTTCTGGAGGAAGAAGCTGTGTGTTCTGACCAAGGAAAGTCTCAGTCTGTTCCAGGACGGGCAGAAACGGTCTCGCTGCAAAGAACTCAAGTTCCAGAGCATCAAGAAACTGGACTGTGTGGAACGGACCGACAAGTACATTTACTTCACCATCGTCACCACCGACAACAAAGAGATCGATTTCCGCTGCCCCGACCAGAGCGCGTGGAACGCAGCCATTACATTGGCTCTGATAGAGTTCCAGAACAAGGCGGCTGTGCGGAGCTTCAGGTCCCAGCAGGGCACCCACAGCAGGGTGGCACCATGTGTGTAAGGTGAGGGCACACTTACCCTTTATATACTGGCACCATGTGTGTAAGGTGAGGGCACACTTACCCTTTATATACTGGCACCGTGTGTGTAAGGTGAGGGCACACTTACCCTTTATATACTGGCACCGTGTGTGTAAGGTGAGGGCACACTTACCCTTTATATACCGGCAGCGTGTGTGTAAGGTGAGGGCACACTTACCCTTTATATACCGGCAGCGTGTGTGTAAGGTGAGGGCACACTTACCCTTTATATACCGGCAGCGTGTGTGTAAGGTGAGGGCACACTTACCCTTTATATACCGGCAGCGTGTGTGTAAGGTGAGGGCACACTTACCCTTTATATACCGGCAGCGTGTGTGTGAGGTGAGGGCACACTTACCCTTTATATACTGGCACTGTGTGTGTGAGGCAGGTGAGGGCACACTTATACACGGTGCCATTATATAAAGGGTAAGTGTGCCCTCACCTCACACACACGGTGCCAGTATATAAAGGGTAAGTGTGCCCTCACCTGCCTCACACACGGTGCCAGTATATAAAGGGTAAGTGTGCCCTCACCTGCCTCACACACACGGTGCCAGTATAGGGTGTGAGCCAGGTACGGGCACACTTACCCTTTATATACTGGCACCATGTGTGTAAGGTGAGGGCACACTTACCCTTTATATACTGGCGCCCAGGGAAGTTCCCCCTCTGCGGTTTCGCCTGATTAAACTGATTTACAGCAGTGCAGCAAAGTGAGGGAATTTCCAGGCACCTTTCGCCCGAGCTGTAGGTGATTTAACGCCCCCCCCCCCCCGACATTATCCTACGTCTGGAAACTGGAGATTTTATTCTAAATAAATTGTATTTCTGCTGCACAGACTGGCGCTACTGGGGCCGTATGGCAGCTCCTACATTGGGCCTCATTTATATAAAGGCATCAGAGCTTTCATTCTAAATAATATGGCTCTGCGCTGCTGTGCAAAGTGGCCCTACGGGGCCCCGAAAATCAGCCCCAACGCTATCCCTAACCCCCCAAGCCCTAACCCTAACCTGTTTCCCTAACCCTAACCCTGTCCCTAACCCTAACCCTATCCCTATCCCTAACCCTATCCCTAACCCTGTCCCTAACCCTAACCCTATCCCTAACCCTAACCCTATCCCTATCCCTAACCCTATCCCTATCCCTAACCCTATCCCTAACCCTATCCCTAACCCTATCCCTATCCCTAACCCTATCCCTAACCCTAACCCTATCCCTAACCCTAACCCTAACCCTATCCCTAACCCTAACCCTAACCCTATCCCTAACCCTAACCCCAACCCTATCCCTAACCCTAACCCTAACCCTATCCCTAACCCTATCCCTATCCCTAACCCTATCCCTAACCCTATCCCTATCCCTATCCCTATCCCTAACCCTATCTCTATCCCTATCCCTAACCCTATCCCTAACCCTATCCCTATCCCTAACCCTATCCCTAACCCTAACCCTAACCCTAACCCTATCCCTAACCCTATCCCTAACCCTATCCCTAACCCTAACCCTATCCCTAACCCTATCCCTAACCCTATCCCTAACCCTATCCCTATCCCTAACCCTAACCCTAACCCTAATCCTAACCCTAACCCTATCCCTAACCCTATCCCTAACCCTATCCCTAACCCTAACCTGTTTCCCTAACCCTAACCCTATCCCTATCCCTAACCCTAACCCTAACCCTAATCCTAACCCTAACCCTATCCCTAACCCTATCCCTAACCTATCCCTAACCCTAACCTGTTTCCCTAACCCTATCCCTATCCCTAACCCTAACCCTAACCTGTTTCCCTAACCCTAACCCTATCCCTAACCCTAACCCTAACCCTATCCCAACCTATCTACCCCCTAACCCTAACCTTTCCCTAACCTACCTATCCCTAACCCTAACCTGTCCCCCTAACCCTAACCCTATCCCTAACCCTAACCCTAACCCTTCCCTAACCCTATCCCTAACCCTATCCCTAACCCTAACCTGTTTCCCTAACCCTAACCCTAACCCTATCCCTAACCCTAACCTGTTTCCCTAACCCTAACCCTATCCCTAACCCTATCCCTAACCCTAACCTGTTTTCCCTAACCCTAACCCTATCCCTAACCCTATCCCTAACCCTAACCTGTTTCCCCTAACCTAACCCTATCCCTAACCCTATCCCTAACCCTAACCTGTTCCCTAACCCTAACCCTATCCCTAACCCTAACCCCTAACCCTATCCCTAACCCTATCCCTAACCCTATCCCTAACCCTAACCTGTTTCCCTAACCCTAACCCTAACCCTATCCCTATCCCTAACCCTATCCCTATCCCTAACCCTATCCCTATCCCTAACCTCTATCCCTAACCCTATCCCTAACCCTATATCCCCTATCCTATCCCTAACCCTATCCCTAACCTACCCTATCCCTATCCCTAACCCTATCCCCTATCCCTAACCCTATCCTACCTATCCCTAACCGCCTATCCCTAACCCCTATCCCTAACCCTATCCCTAACCCTATCCCTATCCCTAACCCTATCCCTAACCCTCCCTAACCCTATCCCTAACCCTAACCCTATCCCTAACATCCCTAACCCTAACCCTACCCTAACCCTAACCCTAACCCTAACCCTATCCCTACCCTACCCTATCCCCCTAACCCCCTATCCTATCCCTATCCGCTAACCCTATCCCTATCCCTATCCCTAACCCTATCCCTAACCCTATCCCTAACCCTATCCCTATCCCTATCCTAACCCTATCCTATCCCTATCCCTAACCCTATCCCTAACCCTATCCCTAACCCTATCCCTAACCCTATCCCTAACCCTAACCCTATCCCTATCCCTAACCCTATCCCTATCCCTAACCCTAAACCCTATCCCTAACCCTATCCCTAACCCAATCCTATCCCTAACCCTATCCCTAACCCTAACCCTATCCCTAACCCTATCCCTAACCCTAACCCTAACCCTATCCCTATCCCTAACCCTATCCCTAACCCTAACCCTAACCCTATCCCTAACCCTATCCCTAACCCTAACCCTATCCCTATCCCTAACCCTAACCCTATCCCTAACCCTAACCCTAACCCTAACCCTATCCCTATCCCTACCCTATCCCTAACCCTAACCCTAACCCTATCCCTAACCCTATCCCTATCCCTAACCCTATCCCTAACCCTATCCCTATCCTAACCCTAACCCTATCCCTATCCCTATCCCTAACCAACCCTAACCCTAACCCTATCCCTATCCCTAACCCTAACCCTATCCCTAACCCTATCCCTATCCCTAACCCTAACCCTATCCCTAACCCTAACCCTAACCCTAACCCTATCCCTAACCTATCCCTATCCCTAACCCTATCCTAACCCTATCCCTAACCCTAACCCTAACCTAACCCTATCCCTAACCTATCCTATCCCTAACCCTATCCCTATCCCTAACCCTAACCCTAGCCTAGCCCTAGCCCTATCCCTAACCCTAACCCTAAACCTATCCTAACCCTAACCCTAACCCTAACCCTATCCCTAACCCTAACCTAACCCTAACCCTAACCTATCCCTAACCCTATCCCTAACCCTATCCCTAACCCTATCCCTAACCCTAACCCTAACCCTAACCTAACCCATATCCCTATCCCTATCCCTAACCCTATCCTATCCTAACCCTAACCCTATCCCTAACCCTAACCCTAACCCTTATTCCCCCTATCCCTATCCCCTAACCCTATCCCTATCCCTAACCCTAACCTATCCCAACCCCTAACCCTAACCCTATCCCTAACCCTAACCCTATCCCTAACCCTATCCCTAACCCTAACCCTAACCCTAACCCTAACCCTAACCCTAACCCTAACCCTAACCCTAACCCTATCCCTAACCCTATCCCTATCCCTATCCCTATCCCTAACCCTATCCCTAACCCTATCCCTATCCCTAACCCTAACCCTAACCCTATCCCTAACCCTATCCCTATCCCTAACCCTATCCCTAACCCTATCCCTAACCCTAACCCTAACCCTATCCCTAACCTGCCCCATTACTTATCACCAGTGTATGTATGTATGTATGTATGTAGGTATAATTTTATTTATAAAGTGCTACTTATGTACGCAGCGCTGTACAGTAGAATACATTAATACAAACAGGGGGTTAATAAGATAAATACAAAGTATAACAATAAATACAAATAAATACAAGATACAGTTACAGTTGCAATAAGTTAAGAATCAAAGACACACGAGGATGGAGGTCGCTGCCCCGTAGAGCTTACAATCTATATATGTTCTCCTCATTGGGTTCCGTTACACAATGGCTCCATTCCGTGCCAGGCCGGCGTTTCTAATGAAGTCCTTCTGTCTCTCCCTCAGGTTGGGCAACTCTGCCAATGGAACAAATGAGAGAAAGCCCGCGAGAAGCAGAGCGTCAGCTTCTGGGCAAGGAAACCACGAGGAGTAACGGAACAATTTGCACTTGGTTGGCCGGAAGGCTCTTATATCTCCAGACTGGAACAGCCCAAACCTCGGCCGAACTGCTCTGGGACTATTTCATTTATTTATTAGTGGGAACCTTCCGCCACACTGGATTGGTCCACATAATTTATTATAGGAAGCCGTATCCACCAATCCCTATTTATTTCTATGGCTCTCCTTTCATGTATAAATATATTTTATATAATTATAAATATGTGTTATAAAATTTAATTTATTAAAGTGACATTTTTATAAACTTTTTCCCACGTGTCCCGATGTGTTTTACATGAGTGAATGAGAGTTAATGTCGCCCAATGGGCGGAAAGGGAACAGAATGAGGGGTTTTGTGGAACTGGGAGATGGTTTCTTGGCCAGAGAAATATAAATGGAAATGAAAAATGATATCACTTCATCCTGTACCTTAATATACTGTATATATATACCCTTAATATACTGTATATATATATATACCCTTAATATACTGTATATATATACCCTTAATATACTGTATATATATATATATATACCCTTAATATACTGTATATATATACCCTTAATATACTGTATAAATATATACCCTTAATATACTGTATATATATACCCTTAATATACTGTATATATATATATACCCTTAATATACTGTATATATATACCCTTAATATACTGTATATATATATATATACCCTTAATATACTGTATATATATACCCTTAATATACTGTATAAATATATACCCTTAATATACTGTATATATATACCCTTAATATACTGTATATATATATATACCCTTTATATACTGTATATATATACCCTTAATATACTGTATATATATATATACCCTTAATATACTGTATATATATACCCTTAATATACTGTATATATATATATATATACCCTTAATATACTGTATATATATACCCTTAATATACTGTATAAATATATACCCTTAATATACTGTATATATATACCCTTAATATACTGTATATATATATATATATATATATATATGCCCTCACTATACTGTGAGAATGTTGGAGCCAATAGGGGAATGTTGGAGCCAATAAGGGAATGTTGGAGCCAATAAGGGAATGTTGGAGCCAATAGGGGAATGTTGGAGCCAATAAGGGAATGTTGGAGCCAATAAGGGAATGTTGGAGCCAATAAGGGAATGTTGGAGCCAATAAGGGAATGTTGGAGCCAATAAGGGAATGTTGGAGCCAATAAGGGAATGTTGGAGCCAATAAGGGAATGTTGGAGCCAATAAGGGAATGTTGGAGCCAATAAGGGAATGTTGGAGCCAATAAGGGAATGTTGGAGCCAATAAGGGAATGTTGGAGCCAATAAGGGAATGTTGGAGCCAATAAGGGAATGTTGGAGCCAATAAGGGAATGTTGGAGCCAATTAGACAACACCTGAAGCATTTAGGGGAGCCTGGGGGTGCAGCAGGGGGTCAGTTTTTCTGAGAGAGAGAGTTGGAGGTTGATCCTTGACTAAGTGAAGGTCACTCTCAGAGCGGGGCACAGGGCAGGGGGGCTGTCTGTGTGAGGAACTCCCAGAGGGGCTGGGGGGCTGCCTGTGTCAGGAACTCCCAGAGGGGCTGGGGGGCTGCCTGTCTGTGTCAGGAACTCCCAGAGGGGCTGGGGGGCTGCCTGTGTCAGGAACTCCCAGAGGGGCTGGGGGGCTGCCTGTGTCAGGAACTCCCAGAGGGGCTGGGGGGGCTGCCTGTGTCAGGAACTCCCAGAGGGGCTGGGGGGCTGCCTGTGTCAGGAACTCCCAGAGGGGCTGGGGGGCTGTCTGTGTCAGGAACTCCCAGAGGGGCTGGGGGGCTGCCTGTGTCAGGAACTCCCAGAGGGGCTGGGGGGCTGTCTGTGTCAGGAACTCCCAGAGGGGCAGGAGGGCTGCCTGTGTCAGGAACTCCCAGAGGGGCTGGGGGGCTGCCTGTGTCAGGAACTCCCAGAGGGGCAGGAGGGCTGCCTGTGTCAGGAACTCCCAGAGGGGCAGGAGGGCTGTCTGTCTGTGTCAGGAACTCCCAGAGGGGCTGGGGGGCTGCCTGTCTGTGTCAGGAACTCCCAGAGGGGCTGGGGGGCTGCCTGTCTGTGTCAGGAACTCCCAGAGGGGCTGGGGGGCTGCCTGTGTCAGGAACTCCCAGAGGGGCAGGAGGGCTGTCTGTCTGTGTCAGGAACTCCCAGAGGGGCTGGGGGGCTGCCTGTGTCAGGAACTCCCAGAGGGGCAGGAGGGCTGCCTGTGTCAGGAACTCCCAGAGGGGCAGGAGGGCTGCCTGTCTGTGTCAGGAACTCCCAGAGGGGCAGGAGGGCTGCCTGTCTGTGTCAGGAACTCCCAGAGGGGCTGGGGGGCTGCCTGTGTCAGGAACTCCCAGAGGGGCAGGAGGGCTGCCTGTGTCAGGAACTCCCAGAGGGGCTGGGGGGCTGTCTGTGTCAGGAACTCCCAGAGGGGCAGGAGGGCTGCCTGTCTGTGTCAGGAACTCCCAGAGGGGCAGGAGGGCTGTCTGTGTCAGGAACTCCCAGAGGGGCTGGGGGGCTGTCTGTGTCAGGAACTCCCAGAGGGGCTGGGGGGCTGCCTGTGTCAGGAACTCCCAGAGGGGCAGGAGGGCTGCCTGTGTCAGGAACTCCCAGAGGGGCTGGGGGGGCTGCCTGTCTGTGTCAGGAACTCCCAGAGGGGCTTGGGGGCTGTCTGTGTCAGGAACTCCCAGAGGGGCTGGGGGGCTGCCTGTGTCAGGAACTCCCAGAGGGGCAGGAGGGCTGCCTGTCTGTGTCAGGAACTCCCAGAGGGGCAGGAGGGCTGCCTGTGTCAGGAACTCCCAGAGGGGCTGGGGGGGCTGCCTGTCTGTGTCAGGAACTCCCAGAGGGGCTGGGGGGCTGTCTGTGTCAGGAACTCCCAGAGGGGCTGGGGGGCTGCCTGTGTCAGGAACTCCCAGAGGGGCTGGGGGGGCTGCCTGTGTGAGGAACTCCCAGAGGGGCTGGGGGGCTGCCTGTGTCAGGAACTCCCAGAGGGGCTGGGGGGCTGCCTGTGTCAGGAACTCCCAGAGGGGCTGGGGGCTGCCTGTGTCAGGAACTCCCAGAGGGGCTGGGGGGCTGCCTGTGTCAGGAACTCCCAGAGGGGCTGGGGGGCTGCCTGTGTCAGGAACTCCCAGAGGGGCTGGGGGGCTGCCTGTGTCAGGAACTCCCAGAGGGGCTGGGGGGCTGTCTGTGTCAGGAACTCCCAGAGGGGCAGGAGGGCTGCCTGTGTCAGGAACTCCCAGAGGGGCAGGAGGGCTGCCTGTGTCAGGAACTCCCAGAGAGGCAGGAGGGCTGTCTGTGTCAGGAACTCCCAGAGGGGCTGGGGGGCTGCCTGTCTGTGTCAGGAACTCCCAGAGGGGCTGGGGGGCTGTCTGTGTCAGGAACTCCCAGAGGGGCAGGAGGGCTGTCTGTCTGTGTCAGGAACTCCCAGAGGGGCAGGAGGGCTGTCTGTGTCAGGAACTCCCAGAGGGGCAGGAGGGCTGCCTGTCTGTGTCAGGAACTCCCAGAGGGGCTGGGGGGCTGCCTGTCTGTGTCAGGAACTCCCAGAGGGGCTGGGGGGCTGCCTGTCTGTGTCAGGAACTCCCAGAGGGGCTGGGGGGCTGTCTGTCTGTGTCAGGAACTCCCAGAGGGGCTGGGGGGCTGCCTGTCTGTGTCAGGAACTCCCAGAGGGGCAGGAGGGCTGCCTGTGTCAGGAACTCCCAGAGGGGCAGGAGGGCTGCCTGTCTGTGTCAGGAACTCCCAGAGGGGCTGGGGGGCTGCCTGTCTGTGTGAGGAACTCCCAGAGGGGCAGGAGGGCTGCCTGTCTGTGTCAGGAACTCCCAGAGGGGCAGGAGGGCTGTCTGTGTCAGGAACTCCCAGAGGGGCAGGAGGGCTGCCTGTCTGTGTCAGGAACTCCCAGAGGGGCTGGGGGGCTGCCTGTGTCAGGAACTCCCAGAGGGGCAGGAGGGCTGCCTGTGTCAGGAACTCCCAGAGGGGCCGGGGGGCTGCCTGTCTGTGTCAGGAACTCCCAGAGGGGCTGGGGGGCTGCCTGTCTGTGTCAGGAACTCCCAGAGGGGCTGGGGGGCTGCCTGTCTGTGTCAGGAACTCCCAGAGGGGCTGGGGGGCTGTCTGTCTGTGTCAGGAACTCCCAGAGGGGCTGGGGGGCTGCCTGTCTGTGTCACGAACTCCCAGAGGGGCAGGAGGGCTGCCTGTGTCAGGAACTCCCAGAGGGGCAGGAGGGCTGCCTGTCTGTGTCAGGAACTCCCAGAGGGGCAGGAGGGCTGCCTGTCTGTGTCAGGAACTCCCAGAGGGGCAGGAGGGCTGCCTGTCTGTGTCAGGAACTCCCAGAGGGGCAGGAGGGCTGCCTGTCTGTGTCAGGAACTCCCAGAGGGGCTGGGGGGCTGCCTGTGTCAGGAACTCCCAGAGGGGCTGGGGGGCTGCCTGTGTCAGGAACTCCCAGAGGGGCAGGAGGGCTGCCTGTGTCAGGAACTCCCAGAGGGGCTGGGGGGCTGCCTGTCTGTGTGAGGAACTCCCAGAGGGGCTGGGGGGCTGCCTGTGTCAGGAACTCCCAGAGGGGCAGGAGGGCTGCCTGTGTCAGGAACTCCCAGAGGGGCAGGAGGGCTGCCTGTGTCAGGAACTCCCAGAGGGGCTGGGGGGCTGCCTGTGTCAGGAACTCCCAGAGGGGCTGGGGGGCTGCCTGTGTCAGGAACTCCCAGAGGGGCTGGGGGGCTGCCTGTGTCAGGGACTCCCAGAGGGGCTGGGGGGCTGTCTGTGTCAGGAACTCCCAGAGGGGCTGGGGGGCTGCCTGTGTCAGGAACTCCCAGAGGGGCTGGGGGGCTGCCTGTGTCAGGGACTCCCAGAGGGGCTGGGGGGCTGTCTGTGTCAGGAACTCCCAGAGGGGCTGGGGGGCTGCCTGTGTCAGGAACTCCCAGAGGGGCTGGGGGGCTGCCTGTGTCAGGAACTCCCAGAGGGGCTGGGGGGCTGTCTGTGTCAGGAACTCCCAGAGGGGCAGGAGGGCTGCCTGTGTCAGGACCAGACGGATGAGTGCTGAGAGGGCTCAGCGAGGCTTAATGTGAAGCCTGAGTTCCAGAGCGTGGAACCAACCCTGGGAGGTGAGAGCCCTGAAGAAGGGACAAATCACATCCCTGAACTGTATGTTGATGAACTGTGTTCCTTTATGCTGTATGTGGGGAAGAATTGGCCCAAATAAACCTGTGTTTTGCCTGAAGACGTGGTGCCCCTGTCTCTGTGCTCCAGATCCCCTGCCTGCCTGCCTGCCATTGCTAATTCCCCCAGAATTACGTGTACAGGCAGTCAGCATGTCACATAATATATATATATATATATAGCCAAAAGGCATCCCTAAAGGCAACCCCAAAGCCAATCCCAAAGGCAACCCCAAAGCCAATCCCCAAAGGCAACCCCAAAGGCAACCCCAAAGCCAATCCCCAAAGGCAACCCCAAAGGCAACCCCAAAGCCAATCCCCAAAGGCAACCCCAAAGGCAACCCCAAAGCCAATCCCCAAAGGCAACCCCAAAGCCAATCCCAAAGGCAACCCCAAAGGCAACCCCAAAGCCAATCCCCAAAGCCAATCCCAAAGGCAACCCCAAAGCCAATCCCCAAAGGCAACCCCAAAGCCAATCCCAAAGGCAACCCCAAAGCCAATCCCCAAAGGCAACCCCAAAGCCAACCCCAAAGGCAACCCCAAAGGCAACCCCAAAGGCAACCCCAAAGGCAACCCCAAAGCCAATCCCCAAAGGCAACCCCAAAGCCAATCCCAAAGGCAACCCCAAAGGCAACCCCAAAGCCAATCCCCAAAGCCAACCCCAAAGGCAACCCCAAAGCCAATCCCCAAAGGCAACCCCAAAGGCAGCCCCAAAGCCAATCCCAAAGGCAACCCCAAAGCCAACCCCAAAGCCAATCCCAAAGGCAACCCCAAAGCCAACCCCAAAGGCAACCCCAAAGGCAACCCCAAAGGCAGCCCCAAAGCCAATCCCAAAGGCAACCCCAAAGCCAACCCCAAAGCCAATCCCCAAAGGCAACCCCAAAGCCAATCCCCAAAGCCAATCCCCAAAGCCAACCCCAAAGGCAACCCCAAAGCCAATCCCCAAAGCCAATCCCCAAAGCCAACCCCAAAGGCAACCCCAAAGCCAATCCCCAAAGCCAATCCCCAAAGCCAACCCCAAAGGCAACCCCAAAGCCAATCCCAAAGGCAACCCCAAAGCCAATCCCAAAGGCAACCCCAAAGCCAATCCCCAAAGGCAACCCCAAAGCCAATCCCAAAGGCAACCCCAAAGGCAACCCCAAAGCCAACCCCAAAACCAATCTCCAAAGGCAACCCCAAAGCCAATCCCAAAGCCAATCCCAAAGGCAACCCCAAAGCCAATCCCAAAGGCAACCCCAAAGGCAACCCCAAAGCCAATCCCAAAGGCAACCCCAAAGGCAACCCCAAAGCCAATCCCAAAGGCAACCCCAAAGGCAACCCCAAAGGCAATCCCAAAGCCAATCCCCTTGGCTCAACATATTCTGACCCCTCACTACCCCTGGGCAGAAGGGCTGTGTGTCTTGTTTGCCCTCCGAGCACCAGTCCAGAAGAGGTTTCATTGACAGTGATACCTTTATTGTATGTTCAAACCTCTGTTGAAAAGTAAAAAAGAACAGACCCCCCCACAAACCCCCCACAAACCCCCCAATGCTCCTTTCAGACTTCTGCCCAATGCGGTTACATTCACATTCTCGGCTGCTATTTCTGTTTTCTTCGGTTGACTTGATCCTTTAGAAGGTAAATGGCTAAAATCAGGTTAATTGCGATATTGACGCAGCCAAAGGACGGGACCCCGTAGTGTTTATATAAATAGCCCCCGATGGTGGGCCCAAGGGTACGGGTTAAAGGCTGGACGGAGGCACAAATACCCAGTATTGCACCTGAAACAGAGAGAGAATTTGTTAGAGATTCAAACATTCTACTCCCCCCCCCTCGGCCCCAAGGATCCCCCCAATCCAGGAATCTGTTGGGGATTTGAATCCTTTCACTTCTTGCAATTGTCCAACTGAACCAAACTGAACCCCTTTAGATCACGAGACTTTAAAGCCCTCGGCGACTGAACGGGACTATTTTTTGTTCACTGGAGGCGCAAGGTTTTGAGTATGCAAATTAGAGGCGGGATTTCTCCCTGCAGCCAATCACTTCACTCTCTCACTCAACACTAGATCTAGTTCCGGATCTCTCTATACCAGGGGTCCCCAACCATTTTTACCTGTGAGCAACATTTAAATATAAAAAAGTCGGGGAGCAATGCAAGCATGAGAAAAGTTTCTAGGGGGTGCCCAACGAGGGCTGTGATTGGCTATCTGTTACCCAATGAGAACGGGCAGCCTGCAGGATAGCAGTTAACAAAGGCCTCCAAAACCTGCCAGTAAGTTAGAAATGAAACACTAAGCAGCTGCTTTGGGGCCCCTGGGAGCCACATTCATGGGGTTGGGCCCCCGAGCCACTGGTTGGCTGTATCAGCCATAATGAGCAGGGGCACATCCCCAGCAAATATACCTTCTGCCCTTGAGTGCCCTGGGGGGGAGGGGTAATTTACTTCTTGCCCTGGGGCACTACAGAAGCCGGGGTATGGGTGCCTGGGGGCTCTGAGTGGCACAGCGAGGGTGCCTTTATGCCAGGGTTCAGTCTCCCTTTAACAAGAAAGGTGGTTATTTCTGTAGCAGTTTAGTCACATCTAGTAATGAGCAAATCCGTCCTGTTTCGCTTCAACATAAAATTCCCGAAACGGCGAAAAATTTGCAAAACGTATTTGTCCCGCATTTTTTTTTTTTGTCGCCCGTATCTTTTTTTTTTGTCGCCCGTATCTTTTTTTTTTGTCGCCCGTATCTTTTTTTTTTGTCGCTGGCGTCTTTTTTGTTGCAAATGTCTTTTTTTTTTTGCCCACAATTTTTTATCACCCGTGTCTTTTTCTCCGCCCATGTCTTTTTTTTATCGCCCCCATTTTTTTGTCGCCCACATCTTTTTTTTTTTTTGTCACCCGGCGTCTTTTTTTTTTTTCGGCTGCATTTTTTTTTTTTTGTCGCCCCCATCTCTTTTTGTTGCCCATGTGTTTTTTTTTGTCGCCCGCATCTTTTTTGTCACCCGTGTCTTTTTTTTTGTCGCTGTATCTTTTTTGTTGCCCGTGTCTTTTTGTTTGTTGCCCACGCCTTTTTTTTTTTCATCAACCGCATCTTTTTTTTTGTCGCCCACATCTTTTTTTGTCGTCCACATCTTTTTTTTTCACCTGCAGCTTTTTTGTCGCCTGTGTCTGTTTTTTTTGTTTGTCCCCCCCGCATCTTTTTTGTCGCCCATGCCTTTTTTGTTTGTTTGTTTTGGTCGCCCACATCTTTTTTTTTGTTGCCAACATCTTTTTTATTTATTTTTTTTGTCACCCGGCGTCTTTTTTTTTTTGTCGTGGGTGTTTTTTGGGGTTTTTTTGTTGCCCGCATCTTTTTTTTGTTGCCCATTTTGACATGCTGTAGATTTTTTTGACGCGCAGTGAATTTTTCTGTGCGAATTTTAACAAAAGTTTTGCGAAACAGTTCGCCAATGGCAAAATGCGGAAATTCGCTGCAAATCCATGCCTGCCGAAAAGAATTGCTCATCACAAGTCACATGATATTCAGCCCCATTATCCAGACCCAGTGACTGACCAGTGTCGGAGGGTGGAACTGCTTGGGTTAAGATGCTGTCGGTGATGACGCCGCCCATACTCAGGGTAAATACCATGGGGATGGCAATCAGGCAGAAATCAAACACGTCGCTCATTAACATCTGAAAGTGAAAAAAAAGAAACCTTACTCTTATTGACACTCTGACTGCAAATACAGGGTTCAGCACCCCATGTAACAATTAAGAACAGGGTCGGACTGGGGGGTGCAGGGCCCACCGGGGCTCCCGCCCCAGGGGCCCTGCAGGTGCCCCAGCCGCGTCCCATAACCCCCCCCCCGCAGGGCCCCCACCTGACATCCTCCCCAAGCGCGTATAAATTGAACGCGTCGGGGAGGAACAGTCAGTAGCGGGGAGCGCCGGCAAAGGTCGGACTGGGCCGCTGGGGCCCACTAGGGCTGGGGCCCACCGGGATTTTTCCCGGTGTCCCGGCGGCCCAGTCCGACCCTGATTAAGAAGCGTATTTATTATTTACATTTCAATAGTTTTGAATCAGGTTAGAACAGCCCTATTGGGTTTATTTAATGGTTAAATGATTCCCTTTTCTCTGTAATAATAAAACAGTACCTGTACTTGATCCAAACTAAGATATAATTACCCCTTATTGGGGGCAGAACAGCCCTATTGGGTTTATTTAATGGTTAAATGATTCCCTTTTCTCTGTAATAATAAAACAGTACCTGTACTTGATCCAAACTAAGATATAATTACCCCTTATTGGGGCAGAACAGTCCTATTGGGTTTATTTCATGGTTAAATGATTCCCTTTTCTCTGTAATAATAAAACAGTACCTGCACTTGATCCCAACTAAGATATAATTACCCCTTATTGGGGCAGAACAGCCCTATTGGGTTTATTTCATGGTTAAATGATTCCCTTTTCTCTGTAATAATAAAACAGTACCTGCACTTGATCCCAACTAAGATATAATTACCCCTTATTGGGGCAGAACAGCCCTATTGGGTTTATTTCATGGTTAAATGATTCCCTTTTCTCTGTAATAATAAAACAGTACCTGTACTTGATCCCAACTAAGATATAATTACCCCTTACTGGGGGCAGAACAGCCCTATTGGGTTTATTTCATGGTTAAATGATTCCCTTTTCTCTGTAATAATAAAACAGTACCTGTACTTGATCCAAACTAAGATATAATTACCCCTTATTGGGGCAGAACAGTCCTATTGGGTTTATTTCATGGTTAAATGATTCCCTTTTCTCTGTAATAATAAAACAGTACCTGTACTTGATCCCAACTAAGATATAATTACCCCTTATTGGGGCAGAACAGCCCTATTGGGTTTATTTAATGGTTAAATGATTCCCTTTTCTCTGTAATAATAAAACAGTACCTGTACTTGATCCCAACTAAGATATAATTCCCCCTTATTGGGGGCAGAACAGCCCTAATCCCCCGTTACACTAATCCCCCGTTACACTAATCCCCCGTTACACTAATCCCTCGTTACACTAATCCCTCGTTACACTAATCCCCCGTTACACTAATCCCTCGTTACACTAATCCCTCGTTACACTAATCCCCCGTTACACTAATCCCTCGTTACACTAATCCCTCGTTACACTAATCCCCCGTTGCACTAATCCCCCGTTACACTACCCTCGTTGCACTAATCCCCCGTTGCACTAATCCCTCGTTACACTAATCCCTCGTTGCACTAATCCCTCGTTGCACTAATCCCTCGTTGCACTAATCCCCCGTTGCACTAATCCCCCCTTACACTAATCCCTCGTTACACTAATCCCTCGTTACACTAATCCCTCGTTACACTAATCCCCCGTTACACTAATCCCCCATTACACTAATCCCTCGTTGCACTAATCCCCCGCTGCACTAATCCCCCCTTATTGGGGCAGAACAGCCCTATTGCCACTCAGCGAGCCAATGGAATGAAGGCCGCGCTGGCTCTGAGCTGGATGTTGCCGAGCAGAAGAATGTAGGGAACGTTACAGGATTCGGTGCTTGCTGTGTTGCACTAATCCCCCGTTGCACTAATCCCCCGTTGCACTAATCCCCCGTTGCACTAATCCCCCGTTGCACTAATCCCCCGTTACACTAATCCCCCGTTGCACTAATCCCCCGTTACACTAATCCCCCGTTACACTAATCCCCCGTTGCACTAATCCCCCGTTGCACTAATCCCCCGTTGCACTAATCCCCCGTTGCACTAATCCCCCGTTGCACTAATCCCCCGTTACACTACCCTCGTTGCACTACCCTCGTTGCACTAATCCCCCGTTGCACTAA
The DNA here is from genome assembly GCF_000004195.4 of Xenopus tropicalis. Taxonomy (NCBI): domain Eukaryota; kingdom Metazoa; phylum Chordata; class Amphibia; order Anura; family Pipidae; genus Xenopus; species Xenopus tropicalis. The sequence goes on along the minus strand of NC_030680.2, from coordinate 118,210 downwards.
TCCCTCGTTGCACTAATCCCCCGTTGCACTAATCCCTCGTTACACTAATCCCCCGTTACACTAATCCCCCGTTACACTACCCTCGTTGCACTAATCCCCCGTTGCACTAATCCCCCGTTGCACTAATCCCCCGTTGCACTAATCCCGCGTTGCACTAATCCCCCCTTGCACTAATCCCCCCTTGCACTAATCCCTCGTTGCACTAATCCCCCCTTGCACTAATCCCCCGTTGCACTAATCCCTTGTTACACTCACACAGGTTTATTATTATTATAGTTACAGGGTTTGGAGACAAAGGAATATCCCTGAGATTCTATATCTGACTCCATAACAATAATACGGAGGAAATTCTTCTAAAGCCCCAGGTTATAAGGGGATTTCTAGCATTTGTCAGACAAATCACTTATAATGGCGGCTCTTTCCTTCCCAAACCCCTGCCTGTGTCCCCCCCTGTCTATGTCCCCCCCTGCCTGTGTACCCCCCTGTCTGTTTCCCCCCCTGCCTGTGTCCCCCCCTGTCTGTGTCCCCCCTGCCTGTGTCCCCCCCTGCCTGTGTCCCCCCCCTGTCTGTGTCCCCCCCTGCCTGTGTCCCCCCCTGTCTGTTTCCCCCCCTGCCTGTGTCCCCCCCTGTCTGTGTCCCCCTGCCCGTGTCCACCCCTGTCTGTGTCCCCCCCCTGTCTGTGTCCCCCCCTGTCTGTGTCCCCCCCTGCCTGTGTCCCCCCCTGTCTGTGTCCCCCCTGCCTGTGTCCCCCCTGCCTGTGTCCCCCCCTGCCTGTGTCCCCCCCCTGTCTGTGTCCCCCCCTGCCTGTGTCCCCCCCTGTCTGTGTCCCCCCTGCCCGTGTCCACCCCTGTCTGTGTCCCCCCCTGTCTGTGTCCCCCCCTGTCTATGTCCCCCCCTGCCTGTGTCCCCCCCTGTCTGTGTCCCCCCTGCCTGTGTCCCCCCTGCCTGTGTCCCCCCCTGCCTGTGTCCACCCCTGCCTGTGTCCCCCCTGTCTGTGTCCCCCCTGCCCGTGTCCCCCCCTGTCTGTGTCCCCCCCTGTCTGTGTCCCCCCCTGTCTGTGTCCCCCCCTGCCTGTGTCCCCCCCTGTCTGTGTCCCCCCTGCCTGTGTTCCCCCTGCCTGTGTCCCCCCTGCCTGTGTCCCCCCCCTGCCTGTGTCCCCCCCTGCCTGTGTCCCCCCCTGTCTGTGTCCCCCCTGCCTCTGTCCCCGCCCTGTCTGTGTCCCCCCCTGTCTGTGTCCCCCCTGCCTGTGTCCCCCCCTGTCTGTGTCCCCCCTGCCTGTGTCCCCCCTGCCTGTGTCCCCCCCTGCCTGTGTCCCCCCCCTGTCTGTGTCCCCCCCTGCCTGTGTCCCCCCCCTGTCTGTGTCCCCCCCCCTGTCTGTGTCCCCCCCTGCCTGTGTCCCCCCCTGTCTGTGTCCCCCCCTGTCTGTGTCCCCCCCTGCCTGTGTCCCCCCCTGTCTGTGTCCCCCCTGCCCGTGTCCACCCCTGTCTGTGTCCCCCCCTGTCTGTGTCCCCCCCTGTCTGTGTCCCCCCCTGCCTGTTGTCCCCCCCTGTCTGTGTCCCCCCTGCCTGTGTCCCCCCTGCCTGTGTCCCCCCTGCCTGTGTCCCCCCCCTGCCTGTGTCCCCCCCTGCCTGTGTCCCGCCCTGTCTGTGTCCCCCCCCTGTCTGTGTCCCCCCCTGCCTGTGTCCCCCCTGCCTCTGTCCCCACCCTGCCTTTGTCCCCCCCTGTCTGTGTCCCCCCCCAGTCTGTGTCCCCCCGTCTGTGTCCCCCCCTACTGACCCTCATTGCACCCTGTCTGTCTCGCTGTACAACATGCAAGGAAACAGGGTGCTTAGCTAAGCCCCAATCTGAAGGGGACCTGTCACCCTAAGGAATAATCCCACACCCCTCTGTATGAGGCTCGTAGAGCCAAGCAAACTTTACTTACACTGTATAAACTATTCCATTTAAACTATTTCAATTGATATAACACAATCCCAGCCAGCAGGCAGCCGCCATTGTGTGCGCCCTGTTATAAAGGAAGCTTTGTTTTACCCCAATATCTTGTACATTTGCCATCTAGGGGATAACTAGGAAGTGCTGAATGGAAAATGAAAGTAATTGTAATTGAAAAATCTGAGCTGTCAATCATATATTGCCTGCCCCGCCTCTATGCCGATGGCATAACCCTTTAAGCACCATATCCTGTGCCAACCACTGTGTAGTTGGAGCTGAGGCAACAGTGCAGCTATTGGGTGGGACTTGTCCCACTGGCTCCCCCTACTGTATACACAGAAGAAAAGAACTGGTTAAGCACATCTGCCTTTTCTGTACCCGCTGTAACCATATTGTTATTATAACTCAATGGGGCCACACCCTCAACCTGCATATTTTTACTATTAATATACTTAAAAAACTTTTTGGGGTTAGTCTTGGCCTCGGCCGCGATGCGCTCCTCATTTTCTATCTTTGCCTTCCGGATTGCTGTTTTACACACTTGTTATAGTGTTTATATTCATTAAACGCAGCATAATGGTGAGACTGTCCCTCCCCAACCCTATGGGTGGGACCCCAATCCCTGCGTGCCCTGCATCAAACACACAGACCCGACACTGGGCACAACCAGTAAACTTACTACTAGAAGGTTCTGCCAAACTGGCTTCAGCTCTTGGTGAGTTGTCATTGTCGGACCGACCTTCCCACTGGGGAAAATGAGCATTTTACACTGTATGGGTCTCAGGGGTATCTAACAAATAGGCAATGACCTTACAGACGGGCCACTGGGACATACTGGTACCAACTCGGAGCCCAGTTATGCAATGGTTTCCCTTTCATTAATAAGTTCCAGGTCCTGGTTTGTTATCCAGAACCATTTCCAGCCATGGTGCATATTCGGATCATTCGGACCCTGCTGTCTCCAAGGACTGACCCAACAGAACCCCAGATCTCCTTTATCTTACAATCCTGGGGGTTTTTATGATAAAATTGGCTCATTAATGGGAAATGTCCACTGATAAAATATGGCAAGAGGCTGTCCCCCAAAATGTCACAAAGTACCGAAGCCGTGATTGGCTCCTGCTCTGAGGAACCCGCCCTTTGCACCCCACTAATGCACAAGGTACAATATAAAATATACCGTGAAATCCTCCAATTAAGGGCAAAGGGAAAAAACAAATAAAAAATAAATATAAATACATAAATATGTCATTATAAACCTGTCTGTAAAATGCCTGGACTCTGGGGTGCAGAACCAGCGCCCCTTAGATAACGGGTTTCTTTACCACTTTGTACAAATGTCTGACAGTTTCATCCCTGAGAAACTAATAAGGATTCTGATTGGGTTCGGGATTCGGCAGGTTTGGGGGTTCATATATATATATGTATAACAATGTATCTACTTTGGCCAGCGACCCATTATTGGATTATAGAAACTGAAGGGACCTGAGTGGGAGAAAAACCCAAAAAACTCAAATTTTGACCCAAAAACTATTTCAAAAATTCGAATTTTCATAAGTCTGCCTCTAACATCCAATGACATCCGCAGGTGGAAAGGTTCTTTCAGTTCTTTTCAGGCTGTAAGTACAGGTATGGGATATGTTATTGAGAATGCTGGGATTTTTGGGATAAGGCTTCTTTCTGTAATCTGGACCACTATACCTTATGGGTGAAGACACATGGAGCTACTAGTAGCAGCTACTTGTCACGGCTACTACATTCCACAAAATCCCCTGCCGTAGAAAGTACTGAGAATTGCCCCTGCTAAAGTCTGTCCCTTTATCCCCATGTCTGATTCCTGTGCCATATAATGACGGGAAAATGCCATCATTATCTCTATATGTAAGGTACCAGCAAGGGGCCTGACACAGGGAATCAGCATTCTCATTGGTCACTTCTCTTGCATCTATAATGAAGTAGAATTCTCATTGGTCACTTCTCCTGCACTTATAATGAAGAGCACTAGGGGGCGCCGTGGGGCAGCTTTACGGTTGGGTTTAGTTTCCCTTTAACATTCATTTCTCATGGAGACTCACCATCCCGAGTCCGACCCCTACGGAGATGAGCATGCTCAGTAACAGCAGAGTTTGTTCTGAATATCGACTGGTCAGGAATCCAATCACGAAGCCCTGAACAACCTGGAAAACAAGTTGGCGACATAATAAACCAATAGAATAATGAATGTTCGAGTCATCTGACCGTATCGGGGTTCTGTGGGCGGAGGGAGGACTTTGCGCCACATCAGCCGGCAGTCGGGTTGGATGACAGTTTGTATAAATATTCAGCGCTTCAGTCTCAGAGGGACCATTGGCAGCACCAGATCCGGACACTTCAGTAGCCAATCCCCAGTCTGAGCCAATGGGAACAGCCGGCAGCATCGTCCCACGATCCCTGAACCCACTATGTACCAACCAGAGTTATAGTATATGGTGGCGCCATCTCTCTGTGTCTTGGTGTCTGGTTCTGCAGCTCTGGGTGCTATACTGGGTGCTATACTGGGTGCTATACTGGGTGCTATACTGGGTGCTACACTGGGTGCTACACTGGGTGTTATACTGGGTGCTATACTGGGTGCTACACTGGGTGCTATACTGGGTGCTATACTGGGTGCTATACTGGGTGCTATACTGGGTGTTATACTGGGTGTTATACTGGGTGCTATAGGGCCCTAGTGCTCCAGTTAGGGTGCTGGCACCTTTAGTACAGGATAATGAGCTTCTGTTGGCCGGTACTTGCGACTTTAGTTGCTCATTGTATCCTGTGCCCAGAAGCAGAGTTGGTTGCCAGTAGTCCCAGGGCAATTGGGAAATGGAAGTTGCCCCGACACAGTTCCATGCGTTTTGACACATCAGGTTCAATTCCATGGAAACGAGTCAGGATCTAGTCCAGGGATCCTCACACTACGGCAGGGAGCGGGCTGTAGTTTTAGGACACGGGGGGGGATAGTGCCCCCCAACAGTCTGAGGGACCATGAATTGGCCCCATGTTTCTATAGTTTGAGCATCCTCTGCAAAGGGTGGGGGTCCCTGTATTAAGGGATAAATTACTGTCAATAAGAATGAATTTTGTTACAACAGCGCCACCTGCTGGTCAGACCGTGATGCTGCCGAGGGAACTGTCGGGAAAGAAAGGGAAGGTCTAATGTTTTGTTTCTTCTCGTTATTAAAGATGAAAGGTCTCTGGGGATTCTGATGTCTAATGTTTCTCCTAAGCAGTCTCCTGACTAACCCAGAGAGAGACAGTCTCCTGACTAACCCAGAGAGAGACAGTCTCCTGACTATCCCAGAGAGAGACAGACTCCTGACTAACCCAGAGAGAGAGAGACAGTCTCCTGACTAACCCAGAGACAGACAGTCTCCTGACTAACCCAGAGAGAGACAGTCTCCTGACTATCCCAGAGAGAGACAGTCTCCTGACTATCCCAGAGAGAGAGAGACAGTCTCCTGACTAACCCAGAGAGAGACAGACTCCTGACTAACCCAGAGAGAGACAGACTCCTGACTAACCCAGAGAGAGACAGACAGACTCCTGACTAACCCAGAGAGAGACAGACAGACTCCTGACTAACCCAGAGAGAGACAGACTCCTGACTAACCCAGAGAGAGACAGTCTCCTGACTAACCCAGAGAGAGAGACAGTCTCCTGACTATCCCAGAGACAGACAGTCTCCTGACTAACCCAGAGAGAGAGAGACAGTCTCCTGACTAACCCAGAGAGAGACAGTCTCCTGACTAACCCAGAGAGAGACAGTCTCCTGACTAACCCAGAGAGAGACAGTCTCCTGACTATCCCAGAGAGAGAGAGACAGTCTCCTGACTAACCCAGAGAGAGACAGTCTCCTGACTATCCCAGAGAGAGAGAGACAGTCTCCTGACTAACTCAGAGACAGACAGACTCCTGACTAACCCAGAGAGAGACAGTCTCCTGACTATCCCAGAGAGAGAGAGACAGTCTCCTGACTAACCCAGAGAGAGACAGTCTCCTGACTATCCCAGAGAGAGAGAGACAGTCTCCTGACTAACTCAGAGACAGACAGACTCCTGACTAACCCAGAGAGAGACAGTCTCCTGACTATCCCAGAGAGAGACAGACAGACTCCTGACTAACCCAGAGAGAGACAGTCTCCTGACTAACCCAGAGACAGACAGTCTCCTGACTATCCCAGAGAGAGACAGACTCCTGACTAACCCAGAGAGAGACAGTCTCCTGACTATCCCAGAGAGAGACAGACTCCTGACTATCCCAGAGAGAGAGAGACAGTCTCCTGACTAACCCAGAGACAGACAGTCTCCTGACTAACCCAGAGAGAGACAGTCTCCTGACTATCCCAGAGAGAGACAGTCTCCTGACTATCCCAGAGAGAGAGAGACAGTCTCCTGACTAACCCAGAGAGAGACAGACTCCTGACTAACCCAGAGAGAGACAGACTCCTGACTAACCCAGAGAGAGACAGACAGACTCCTGACTAACCCAGAGAGAGACAGACAGACTCCTGACTAACCCAGAGAGAGACAGACTCCTGACTAACCCAGAGAGAGACAGTCTCCTGACTAACCCAGAGAGAGAGACAGTCTCCTGACTATCCCAGAGACAGACAGTCTCCTGACTAACCCAGAGAGAGAGAGACAGTCTCCTGACTAACCCAGAGAGAGACAGTCTCCTGACTAACCCAGAGAGAGACAGTCTCCTGACTAACCCAGAGAGAGACAGTCTCCTGACTATCCCAGAGAGAGAGAGACAGTCTCCTGACTAACCCAGAGAGAGACAGTCTCCTGACTATCCCAGAGAGAGAGAGACAGTCTCCTGACTAACTCAGAGACAGACAGACTCCTGACTAACCCAGAGAGAGACAGTCTCCTGACTATCCCAGAGAGAGAGAGACAGTCTCCTGACTAACCCAGAGAGAGACAGTCTCCTGACTATCCCAGAGAGAGAGAGACAGTCTCCTGACTAACTCAGAGACAGACAGACTCCTGACTAACCCAGAGAGAGACAGTCTCCTGACTATCCCAGAGAGAGACAGACAGACTCCTGACTAACCCAGAGAGAGACAGTCTCCTGACTAACCCAGAGACAGACAGTCTCCTGACTATCCCAGAGAGAGACAGACTCCTGACTAACCCAGAGAGAGACAGTCTCCTGACTATCCCAGAGAGAGACAGACTCCTGACTATCCCAGAGAGAGAGAGACAGTCTCCTGACTATCCCAGAGAGAGAGAGACAGTCTCCTGACTAACTCAGAGACAGACAGACTCCTGACTAACCCAGAGAGAGACAGTCTCCTGACTATCCCAGAGAGAGACAGACAGACTCCTGACTAACCCAGAGAGAGACAGTCTCCTGACTAACCCAGAGACAGACAGTCTCCTGACTATCCCAGAGAGAGACAGACTCCTGACTAACCCAGAGAGAGACAGTCTCCTGACTATCCCAGAGAGAGACAGACTCCTGACTAACCCAGAGAGAGACAGTCTCCTCACTATCCCAGAGAGAGACAGACTCCTGACTAACCCAGAGACAGACAGACTCCTGACTAACCCAGAGAGAGACAGTCTCCTGACTAACCCAGTGAGAGACAGACTCCTGACTAACCCAGAGAGAGACAGTCTCCTCACTATCCCAGAGAGAGACAGACTCCTGACTAACCCAGAGACAGACAGACTCCTGACTAACCCAGAGAGAGACAGTCTCCTGACTAACCCAGTGAGAGACAGTCTCCTGACTATCCCAGAGAGAGACAGACTCCTGACTAACCCAGTGAGAGACAGTCTCCTGACTATCCCAGAGAGAGACAGACAGACTCCTGACTAACCCAGAGAGAGACAGTCTCCTGACTAACCCAGAGAGAGAGACAGACAGACTCCTGACTAACCCAGAGACAGACAGACTCCTGACTAACCCAGAGACAGACAGACTCCTGACTAACCCAGAGAGAGACAGTCTCCTCACTATCCCAGAGAGAGACAGACTCCTGACTAACCCAGAGAGAGACAGTCTCCTCACTATCCCAGAGAGAGACAGACTCCTGACTAACCCAGAGAGAGACAGACAGACTCCTGACTAACCCAGAGAGAGACAGTCTCCTGACTAACCCAGAGAGAGACAGTCTCCTGACTAACCCAGAGAGAGAGAGACAGTCTCCTGACTAACCCAGAGAGAGACAGACAGACTCCTGACTAACCCAGAGAGAGACAGACAGACTCCTGACTAACCCAGAGAGAGACAGACAGACTCCTGACTAACCCAGAGAGAGACAGTCTCCTGACTAACCCAGAGAGAGACAGTCTCCTAACTAACCCAGAGAGAGACAGACAGACTCCCGACTAACCCAGAGAGAGACAGTCTCCTGACTAACCCAGAGAGAGACAGTCTCCTGACTAACCCAGAGAGAGACAGTCTCCTAACTAACCCAGAGAGAGACAGACAGTCTCCTGACTAACCCAGAGAGAGAGACAGACAGACTCCTGACTAACCCAGAGAGAGACAGACAGACTCCTGACTAACCCAGAGAGAGACAGACAGACTCCTGACTAACCCAGAGAGAGACAGTCTCCTGACTAACCCAGAGAGAGACAGACAGACAGACTCCTGACTAACCCAGAGAGAGACAGTCTCCTGACTAACCCAGAGAGAGACAGACAGACAGACTCCTGACTAACCCAGAGAGAGACAGTCTCCTGACTAACCCAGAGAGAGAGACAGACAGACTCCTGACTAACCCAGAGAGAGACAGTCTCCTGACTAACCCAGAGAGAGACAGACAGACTCCTGACTAACCCAGAGAGAGACAGTCTCCTGACTAACCCAGAGAGAGACAGACAGACTCCTGACTAACCCAGAGAGAGACAGACTCCTGACTAACCCAGAGAGAGACAGACAGACTACTGACTAACCCAGAGAGAGACAGTCTCCTGACTAACCCAGAGAGAGAGACAGACAGACTCCTGACTAACCCAGAGAGAGACAGTCTCCTGACTAACCCAGAGAGAGACAGACAGACTCCTGACTAACCCAGAGAGAGACAGTCTCCTGACTAACCCAGAGAGAGAGACAGTCTCCTGACTAACCCAGAGAGAGAGACAGTCTCCTGACTAACCCAGAGAGAGAGACAGACAGACTCCTGACTAACCCAGAGAGAGACAGACAGACTCCTGACTAACCCAGAGAGAGACAGTCTCCTGACTAACCCAGAGAGAGACAGACAGACTCCTGACTAACCCAGAGAGAGACAGTCTCCTGACTAACCCAGAGAGAGACAGACAGACTCCTGACTAACCCAGAGACAGACAGACTCCTGACTAACCCAGAGAGAGACAGACAGTCTCCTGACTAACCCAGAGAGAGACAGTCTCCTGACTAACCCAGAGAGAGAGACAGACAGTCTCCTGACTAACCCAGAGAGAGAGACAGACAGACTCCTGACTAACCCAGAGAGAGACAGACAGTCTCCTGACTAACCCAGAGAGAGACAGACAGTCTCCTGACTAACCCAGAGAGAGAGACAGACAGACTCCTGACTAACCCAGAGAGAGACAGTCTCCTGACTAACCCAGAGAGAGAGACAGACAGTCTCCTGACTAACCCAGAGAGAGACAGTCTCCTGACTAACCCAGAGAGAGAGACAGACAGTCTCCTGACTAACCCAGAGAGAGACAGACAGTCTCCTGACTAACCCAGAGAGAGAGACAGACAGACTCCTGACTAACCCAGAGAGAGACAGTCTCCTGACTAACCCAGAGAGAGACAGACAGTCTCCTGACTAACCCAGAGAGAGAGACAGACAGACTCCTGACTAACCCAGAGAGAGACAGTCTCCTGACTAACCCAGAGAGAGAGACAGACAGTCTCCTGACTAACCCAGAGAGAGACAGACAGACTCCTGACTATCCCAGAGAGAGACAGTCTCCTGACTAACCCAGAGAGAGAGACAGACAGACTCCTGACTAACCCAGAGAGAGACAGACAGTCTCCTGACTAACCCAGAGAGAGAGACAGACTCCTGACTAACCCAGAGAGAGACAGACAGTCTCCTGACTAACCCAGAGAGAGACAGACAGTCTCCTGACTAACCCAGAGAGAGACAGACAGTCTCCTGACTAACCCAGAGAGAGACAGACAGACTCCTGACTAACCCAGAGAGAGACAGACAGACTCCTCACTAACCCAGAGAGAGACAGACAGACTCCTGACTAACCCAGAGAGAGACAGACAGACTCGTGCATGAAGAGAGACAGACGGACTCCTACAGGAAGAGAAACTTGATTTTGAAATGATACATTAGGCTGTAAGTATCCCCCAAAGGCAATGTAATATAAAGAGACTGCATTAGACAGTAATATAAAGAGACTGCATTAGACAGTAATATAAAGAGACTGCATTAGACAGTAATATAAAGAGACTGCATTAGACAGTAATATAAAGAGACTGCATTAGACAGTAATATAAAGAGACTGCATTAGACAGTAATATAAAGAGACTGCTTTAGACAGTAATATAAAGAGACTGCATTAGACAGTAATATAAAGAGACTGCATTAGACAGTAATATAAAGAGACTGCATTAGACAGTAATATAAAGAGACTGCATTAGACAGTAATATAAAGAGACTGCATTAGACAGTAATATAAAGAGACTGCATTAGACAGTGATATAAAGAGACTGCATTAGACAGTGATATAAAGAGACTGCATTAGACAGTGATATAAAGAGACTGCATGAGACAGAGATATAAAGAGACTGCATTAGACAGTAATATAAAGAGACTGCATTAGACAGTAATATAAAGAGACTGCATTAGACAGTAATATAAAGAGACTGCATTAGACAGTGATATAAAGAGACTGCATTAGACAGTAATATAAAGAGACTGCATTAGACAGTGATATAAAGAGACTGCATTAGACAGTGATATAAAGAGACTGCATTAGACAGTGATATAAAGAGACTGCATTAGACAGTGATATAAAGAGACTGCATTAGACAGTGATATAAAGAGACTGCATTAGACAGTGATATAAAGAGACTGCATTAGACAGTTATATAAAGAGACTGCATTAGACAGTGATATAAAGAGACTGCATTAGACAGTGATATAAAGAGACTGCATTAGACAGTTATATAAAGAGACTGCATTAGACAGTGATATAAAGAGACTGCATTAGACAGTTATATAAAGAGACTGCATTAGACAGTTATATAAAGAGACTGCATTAGACAGTGATATAAAGAGACTGCATTAGACAGTTATATAAAGAGACTGCATTAGACAGTTATATAAAGAGACTGCATTAGACAGTAATATAAAGAGACTGCATTACCAGCTGCAGGATCCCAAAGTAGGACATTAGGTACCCGGCCGAGGCCGCACTCAGTCGGAAGAAATCCACCGAGATAACCGAGAACATTATCATGAAAATCCCTGTGGGATAAATTCACTGGATCAGAACCTGACCCGCTCCAAGTCTGGTACCAACAAAGAATTAAAGGGCAAATTAACCCAAATAATAATAAAAATAAATACATTCTGCGTGATAAAACATAATATAATTCTAAAATCTTTCCAATAAGCCCTTATTTTAAATGGTTTTGAAGTTATTTGTAGATGTAATCGAGTCAGTGTTAGTCTGTCCCCCATTATATTCTGTACCGGGGGGTCCCTATGTGCCATAGTGTTATGGTATCTCTCTGTACAGGCTATGGGCAAACTTAGGGGGCTGTTCCTGCTGAATTGTGCTTAGTACAGGGGAATCCCTATGTGCCATAGTTTTATGGTATCTCTCTGTACAGGCTATGGGCAAACTTAGGGGGCTGTTCCTGCTGAATTGTGCTTAGTACAGGGGAATCCCTATGTGCCATAGTTTTATGGTATCTCTCTGTACAGGCTATAGGCAAACTTAGGGGGCTGTTCCTGCTGAATTGCGCTTAGTACAGGGGAATCCCTATGTGCCATAGTGTTATGGTATCTCTCTGTACAGGCTATAGGCAAACTTAGGGGGCTGTTCCTGCTGAATTGTGCTTAGTACAGGGGAATCCCTATGTGCCGTAGTGTTATGGTATCTCTCTGTACAGGCTATAGGCAAACTTAGGGGGCTGTTCCTGCTGAATTGTGCTTAGTACAGGGGAATCCCTATGTGCCATAGTGTTATGGTATCTCTCTGTACAGGCTATGAGCAAACTTAGGGGGCTGTTCCTGCTGAATTGTGCTTAGTACAGGGGAATCCCTATGTGCCATAGTTTTATGGTATCTCTCTGTACAGGCTATGAGCAAACTTAGGGGGCTGTTCCTGCTGAATTGTGCTTAGTACAGGGGAATCCCTATGTGCCATAGTGTTATGGTATCTCTCTGTACAGGCTATAGGCAAACTTAGGGGGCTGTTCCTGCTGAATTGTGCTTAGTACAGGGGAATCCCTATGTGCCATAGTGTTATGGTATCTCTCTGTACAGGCTATAGGCAAACTTAGGGGGCTGTTCCTGCTGAATTGTGCTTAGTACAGGGGAATCCCTATGTGCCATAGTGTTATGGTATCTCTCTGTACAGGCTATGAGCAAACTTAGGGGGCTGTTCCTGCTGAATTGTGCTTAGTACAGGGGAATCCCTATGTGCCATAGTTTTATGGTATCTCTCTGTACAGGCTATGGGCAAACTTAGGGGGCTGTTCCTGCTGAATTGTGCTTAGTACAGGGGAATCCCTATGTGCCATAGTTTTATGGTATCTCTCTGTACAGGCTATGGGCAAACTTAGGGGGCTGTTCCTGCTGAATTGTGCTTAGTACAGGGGAATCCCTATGTGCCATAGTTTTATGGTATCTCTCTGTACAGGCTATAGGCAAACTTAGGGGACTGTTCCTGCTGAATTGTGCTTAGTACAGGGGAATCCCTATGTGCCATAGTTTTATGGTATCTCTCTGTACAGGCTATGGGCAAACTTAGGGGGCTGTTCCTGCTGAATTGTGCTTAGTACAGGGGAATCCCTATGTGCCATACAGACCCAGCAGCATAAAACACGTTGAGCCATTTCCTATTATGAAGCTGAAATCATTTATAGCAGATTATTGTGTTTGCGGTTCTACTTCTACTTTCTCCAGTTCTGTGAGGATTTCTCCATTCAAGGAAAAGAGCAGCAGAGCCCATAGAATGTGCCGGGACTAGAGAGGGTTAAGGCTCAGACTAGAGAGGGTTAAGGCAGGGACTTGAGAAGGTTAAGGCTCAGACTAGAGAGGGTTAAGGCAGGGACTAGAGAGGGTTAAGGAAGGGACTAGAGAGGGTTAAGGCAGGGACTAGAGAGGGTTAAGGCTCAGACTAGAGAGGGTTAAGGCAGGGACTAGAGAGGGTTAAGGAAGGGACTAGAGAGGGTTAAGGCAGGGACTAGAGAGGGTTAAGGCTCAGACTAGAGAGGGTTAAGGCAGGGACTAGAGAGGGTTAAGGCTCAGACTAGAGAGGGTTAAGGAAGGGACTAGAGAGGGTTAAGGAAGGGACTAGAGAGGGTTAAGGCAGGGACTAGAGAGGGTTAAGGAAGGGACTAGAGAGGGTTAAGGCAGGGACTAGAGAGGGTTAAGGCAGGGACTTGAGAAGGTTAAGGCTCAGACTAGAGAGGGTTAAGGCAGGGACTAGAGAGGGTTAAGGCAGGGACTAGAGAGGGTTAAGGCAGGGACTAGAGAGGGTTAAGGCAGGGACTTGAGAAGGTTAAGGCTCAGACTAGAGAGGGTTAAGGCAGGGACTAGAGAGGGTTAAGGCTCAGACTAGAGAGGGTTAAGGCTCAGACTAGAGAGGGTTAAGGCAGGGACTAGAGAGGGTTAAGGAAGGGACTAGAGAGGGTTAAGGCAGGGACTAGAGAGGGTTAAGGCAGGGACTAGAGAGGGTTAAGGCAGGGACTAGAGAGGGTTAAGGCAGGGACTAGAGAAGGTTAAGGCTCAGACTAGAGAGGGTTAAGGCAGGGACTAGAGAGGGTTAAGGCTCAGACTAGAGAGGGTTAAGGCTCAGACTAGAGAGGGTTAAGGCAGGGACTAGAGAGGGTTAAGGAAGGGACTAGAGAGGGTTAAGGAAGGGACTAGAGAGGGTTAAGGCAGGGACTAGAGAGGGTTAAGGAAGGGACTAGAGAGGGTTAAGGCAGGGACTAGAGAAGGTTAAGGCTCAGACTAGAGAGGGTTAAGGCAGTGACTAGAGAGGGTTAAGGCAGGGACTAGAGAGGGTTAAGGCAGGGACTAGAGAAGGTTAAGGCTCAGACTAGAGAGGGTTAAGGCAGGGACTAGAGAGGGTTAAGGCAGGGACTAGAGAGGGTTAAGGCAGGGACTAGAGAAGGTTAAGGCTCAGACTAGAGAGGGTTAAGGCTCAGACTAGAGAGGGTTAAGGCAGGGACTAGAGAGGGTTAAGGCAGGGACTAGAGAGGGTTAAGGAAGGGACTAGAGAGGGTTAAGGCAGGGACTAGAGAGGGTTAAGGAAGGGACTAGAGAGGGTTAAGGCAGGGACTAGAGAAGGTTAAGGCTCAGACTAGAGAGGGTTAAGGCAGGGACTAGAGAGGGTTAAGGCTCAGACTAGAGAGGGTTAAGGCTCAGACTAGAGAGGGTTAAGGCAGGGACTAGAGAGGGTTAAGGCAGGGACTAGAGAGGGTTAAGGCTCAGACTAGAGAGGGTTAAGGCTCAGACTAGAGAGGGTTAAGGCAGGGACTAGAGAGGGTTAAGGCAGGGACTAGAGAGGGTTAAGGCAGGGACTAGAGAGGGTTAAAGGAACAGTAACACCAAAAAATAAAAGAGCTTTAAAGTAATAAAAATATAATGCACTGTTGCCCTGCACTGGTAGAACTGGTGTGTTTGCTACAGTAACACTACTATAGTTTATATAAATACCCCGCTGTGTAGCCCCGGGGGCAGCCATTCCTGCACCGGTACAGCTGGGGTGTTTGCTACAGAAACCCTACTATAGTTTATATAAATACCCCGCTGTGTAGCCCCGGGGGCAGTCGTTCCTGCACTGGTACAGCTGGGGTGTTTGCTACAGAAACCCTACTATAGTTTATATAAATACCCCGCTGTGTAGCCCCGGGGGCAGCCATTCCTGCACTGGTACAGCTGGGGTGTTTGCTACAGAAACCCTACTATAGTTTATATAAATACCCCGCTGTGTAGCCCCGGGGGCAGCCATTCCTGCACCGGTACAGCTGGGGTGTTTGCTACAGTAACACTACTATAGTTTATATAAATACCCCGCTGTGTAGCCCCGGGGGCAGCCATTCCTGCACTGGTACAGCTGGGGTGTTTGCTACAGAAACCCTACTATAGTTTATATAAATACCCCGCTGTGTAGCCCCGGGGGCTGCCATTCCTGCACTGGTACAGCTGGGGTGTTTGCTACAGAAACCCTACTATAGTTTATATAAATACCCCGCTGTGTAGCCCCGGGGGAAGCCATTCCTGCACCGGTACAGCTGGGGTGTTTGCTACAGAAACCCTACTATAGTTTATATAAATACCCCGCTGTGTAGCCCCGGGGGGAGCCATTCCTGCACTGGTACAGCTGGGGTGTTTGCTACAGAAACCCTACTATAGTTTATATAAATACCCCGCTGTGTAGCCCCGGGGGAAGCCATTCCTGCACCGGTACAGCTGGGGTGTTTGCTACAGAAACCCTACTATAGTTTATATAAATACCCCGCTGTGTAGCCCCGGGGGCAGCCATTCCTGCACTGGTACAGCTGGGGTGTTTGCTACAGAAACCCTACTATAGTTTATATAAATACCCCGCTGTGTAGCCCCGGGGGCAGCCATTCCTGCACTGGTACAGCTGGGGTGTTTGCTACAGAAACCCTACTATAGTTTATATAAATACCCCGCTGTGTAGCCCCGGGGGAGCCATTCCTGCACTGGTACAGCTGGGGTGTTTGCTACAGAAACCCCTACTATAGTTTATATAAATACCCCGCTGTGTAGCCCCGGGGGAAGCCATTCCTGCACCGGTACAGCTGGGGTGTTTGCTACAGAAACCCTACTATAGTTTATATAAAAACCCGCTGTGTAGCCCCGGGGGCAGCCATTCCTGCACTGGTACAGCTGGGGTGTTTGCTACAGAAACCCTACTATAGTTTATATAAATACCCCGCTGTGTAGCCCCGGGGGCAGCCATTCCTGCACTGGTACAGCTGGGGTGTTTGCTACAGAACCCTACTATAGTTTATATTAAATACCCCGCTGTGTAGCCCCGGGGGAGCCATTCCTGCACTGGTACAGCTGGGGTGTTTGCTACAGAAAACCCTACTATAGTTTATATAAATACCCCGCTGTGTAGCCCGGGGGAAGCCATTCCTGCACGGTACAGCTGGGTGTTTGCTACAGAAACCCTACTATAGTTTAATAAATACCCCGCTGTGTAGCCCCGGGGGCAGCCATTCCTGCACTGGTACAGCTGGGGTGTTTGCTACAGAAACCCTACTATAGTTTATATAAATACCCCCACGCTGTGTAGCCCCGGGGGCAGCCATTCCTGCACTGGTACAGGCTGGGGTGTTTGCTACAGAAACCCTACTATAGTTTATATAAATACCCGCTGTGTAGCCCCGGGGGAGCCATTCCTGCACGTGGTACAGCTGGGGGTGTTTGCTACAGAAACCCTACTATAGTTTATATAAATACCCCCGCTGTGTAGCCCCGGGGGCAGCCATTCCTGCACTGGTACAGCTGGGGTGTTTGCTACAGAAACCCTACTATAGTTTATATAAATACCCCGCTGTGTAAGCCCCGGGGGAGCCATTCCTGCACTGGTACAGCTGGGGTTTGCTACAGAAACCCTACTATAGTTTATATAAATACCCCGCTGTGTAGCCCCGGGGGCAGCCATTCCTGCACTGGTACAGCTGGGGTGTTTGCTACAGAAACCCTACTATAGTTTATATAAATACCCCGCTGTGTAGCCCCGGGGGCAGCCATTCCTGCACTGATACAGCTGGGGTGTTTGCTACAGAAACCCTACTATAGTTTATATAAATACCCCGCTGTGTAGCCCCGGGGGCAGCCATTCCTGCACTGATACAGCTGGGGTGTTTGCTACAGAAACCCTACTATAGTTTATATAAATACCCTGCTGTGTTGCCCGGGGGCAGCCATTCCTGCACTGATACAGCTGGGGTGTTTGCTACAGAAACCCTACTATAGTTTATATAAATACCCCGCTGTGTAGCCCCGGGGGCAGCCATTCCTGCACTGATACAGCTGGGGTGTTTGCTACAGAAACCCTACTATAGTTTATATAAATACCCCCGCTGTGTAGCCCCGGGGGCAGCCATTCCTGCACTGGTACAGCTGGGGTGTTTGCTACAGAAACCCTACTATAGTTTATATAAATACCCCGCTGTGTAGCCCCGGGGGCAGCCATTCCTGCACTGGTACAGCTGGGGTGTTTGCTACAGAAACCCTACTATAGTTTATATAAATACCCCGCTGTGTAGCCCCGGGGGCAGCCATTCCTGCACTGGTACAGCTGGGGTGTTGCTACAGAAACCCTACTATAGTTTATATAAATACCCCGCTGTGTAGCCCCGGGGGCAGCCATTCCTGCACTTGGTACAGCTGGGTGTTTGCTACAGAAACCCTACTATAGTTTATATAATACCCCGCTGTGTAGCCCCGGGGGCAGCCATTCCTGCACTGGTACAGCTGGGGTGTTTGCTACAGAAACCCTACTATAGTTTATATAAATACCCCGCTGTGTAGCCCCGGGGGCAGCCATTCCTGCACTGATACAGGCTGGGTGTTTGCTACAGAAACCCTACTATAGTTTATATAAATACCCCTGCTGTGTAGCCCCGGGGGCAGCCATTCCTGCACTGGTACAGCTGGGGTGTTGCTACAGAAACCCTACTATAAGTTTATATAAATACCCCGCTGTGTAGCCCCGGGGGCAGCCATTCCTGCACTGGTACAGCTGGGGTGTTTGCTACAGAAACCCTACTATAGTTTATATAAATACCCCGCTGTGTAGCCCCGGGGGCAGCCATTCCTGCACTGGTACAGCTGGGGTGTTTGCTACAGAAACCCTACTATAGTTTATATAAATACCCCGCTGTGTAGCCCCGGGGGCAGCCATTCCTGCACTGGTACAGCTGGGGTGTTTGCTACAGAAACCCTACTATAGTTTATATAAATACCCCGCTGTGTAGCCCCGGGGGCAGCCATTCCTGCACTGATACAGCTGGGGTGTTTGCTACAGAAACCCTACTATAGTTTATATAAATACCCCGCTGTGTAGCCCC
>NC_030680.2:92500-95000 GCF_000004195.4 Xenopus tropicalis | reverse complement strand
AAAGGAAGGCCTTACCGGCATCTCCCACTGTAGCCAACTTGTATATGGGGGAAAGGAAGGCCTTACCGGCATCTCCCACTGCAGCCAACTTGTATATGGGGGAAGGGGAAAGGAAGGCCTTACCGGCATCTCCCACTGTAGCCAACTTGTATATGGGGGAAGGGGAAAGGAAGGCCTTACCGACATCTCCCACTGTAGCCAACTTGTATATGGGGGGAAGGGGAAAGGAAGGGCCTTACCGACATCTCCCACTGTAGCCAACTTGTATATGGGGGAAGGGGAAAGGAAGGCCTTACCGACATCTCCCACTGTAGCCAACTTGTATATGGGGGAAAGGAAGGCCTTACCGGCATCTCCCACTGAAGCCAACTTGTATATGGGGGAAAGGAAGGCCTTACCGACATCTCCCACTGTAGCCAACTTGTATATGGGGGAAGGGGAAAGGAAGGCCTTACCGGCATCTCCCACTGTAGCCAACTTGTATATGGGGGAAGGGGAAAGGAAGGGCCTTACCGGCATCTCCCACTGTAGCCAACTTGTATATGGGGGAAAGGAAGGCCTTACCGACATCTCCCACTGTAGCCAACTTGTATATGGGGGAAGGGGAAAGGAAGGCCTTACCGGCATCTCCCACTGCAGCCAACTTGTATATGGGGGAAGGGGAAAGGAAGGCCTTACCGACATCTCCCACTGTAGCCAACTTGTATATGGGGGAAGGGGAAAGGAAGGCCTTACCGACATCTCCCACTGTAGCCAACTTGTATATGGGGGAAGGGAAGGAGGGCCTTACCGGCATCCCACTGTAGCCAACTGTATGGGGAAAGGAAGGCCTTACCGACATCTCCCACTGTAGCCAACTTGTATATGGGGGAAGGGGAAAGGAAGGGCCTTACCGGCATCTCCCACTGTAGCCAACTTGTATATGGGGGAAGGGGAAAGGAAGGGCCTTACCGACATCTCCCACTGTAGCCACTTGTATATGGGGGAAGGGGAAAGGAAGGGCCTTACCGACATCTCCCACTGTAGCCAACTTGTATATGGGGGAAGGGGAAAGGAAGGGCCTTACCGACATCTCCCACTGTAGCCAACTTGTATATGGGGGAAGGGGAAAGGAAGGGCCTTACCGGCATCTCCCACTGTAGCCAACTTGTATATGGGGGAAGGGGAAAGGAAGGCCTTACCGGCATCTCCCACTGTAGCCAACTTGTATATGGGGGAAAGGGGAAAGGAAGGCCTTACCGGCATCTCCCACTGTAGCCAACTTGTATATGGGGGAAGGGGAAAGGAAGGCCTTACCGGCATCTCCCACTGTAGCCAACTTGTATATGGGGGAAGGGGAAAGGAAGGCCTTACCGGCATCTCCCACTGTAGCCAACTTGTATATTGGGGGAAGGGGAAAGGAAGGCCTTACCGGCATCTCCCACTGTAGCCAACTTGTATATGGGGGAAGGGGAAAGGAAGGCCTTACCGGCATCTCCCACTGTAGCCAACTTGTATATGGGGGAAAGGAAGGCCTTACTGGCATCTCCCACTGCAGCCAACTTGTATATGGGGAAGGGGAAAAGGAAGGCCTTACCGGCATCTCCCACTGTAGCCAACTTGTATAGGGGGGAAGGGGAAAGGAAGGCCTTACCGGCATCTCCCACTGTAGCCAACTTGTATATGGGGGAAAGGAAGGCCTTACCGGCATCTCCCACTGCAGCCAACTTGTATATGGGGGAAGGGGAAAGGAAGGCCTTACCGGCATCTCCCACTGTAGCCAACTTGTATATGGGGGAAGGGGAAAGGAAGGCCTTACCGACATCTCCCACTGTAGCCAACTTGTATATGGGGGAAGGGGAAAGGAAGGGCCTTACCGACATCTCCCACTGCAGCCAACTTGTTATATGGGGGAAGGGGAAGGAAGGCGTTACCGGCATCTCCCACTGTAGCCAACTTGTATATGGGGGAAAGGAAGGCCTTACCGGCATCTCCCACTGTAGCCAACTTGTATATGGGGGAAAGGAAGGCCTTACCGGCATCTCCCACTGCAGCCAACTTGTATATGGGGGAAGGGGAAAGGAAGGCCTTACCGGCATCTCCCACTGTAGCCAACTTGTATATGGGGGAAAGGGAAAGGATGGGCCTTACCGGCATCTCCCACTGTAGCCAACTTGTATATGGGGGAAGGGGAAAGGAAGGCCTTACCGGCATCTCCCACTGTAGCCAACTTGTATATGGGGGAAAGGAAGGCCTTACCGGCATCTCCCACTGTAGCCAACTTGTATATGGGGGAAAGGAAGGCCTTACCGGCATCTCCCACTGCAGCCAACTTGTATATGGGGGGAAGGGGAAAGGAAGGCCTTACCGGCATCTCCCACTGTAGCCAACTTGTATATGGGGGAAAGGGAAAGGATGGGCCTTACCGGCATCTCCCACTGTAGCCAACTTGTATATGGGGGAAAGGGAAAGGATGGGCCTTACCGGCATCTCCCACTGTAGCCAACTTGTATATGGGGGA
>NC_030680.2:0-87500 GCF_000004195.4 Xenopus tropicalis | reverse complement strand
TGTATAAGCTAATGGCACATGGGGTGGAGATTAAACAGCATATCTTTGGATGGCAGAGAGTTAGCGTTAGGCCTAAACCATTAATTCCACTTTCTATTGACAAAAATCAAAATGTACACTTCGTACCTCCTACTAAAAGTTTATTTCTTCTTTAATAATGAACAACGCCGCTGCCCCTACATTAGCAAATAAGGAGAGGCCCCCGCTTACCTGGCAGAGTGTGCATAAAGACAAATGGAAGGCGGGATAGGAACAGGGTGGGGATGTTGCTTGCGAAGGCGAGGATGAGAAAATGCAATGAGCCGGACAAACAGGAGAGGATGAGAGCAGCTCGGGCGCCATACTGATCCGAAAACCTTGAAGGGAAAACATTTCATATTAATGTGCACCCCATGGAGATATAGCAAGTCCCACAACATCTTGGAATCTGGAAACCTTATTAAATAAAAAGACGGTACAGAAAAGGCGGTTTGTTCTAATGAATAGCGCCAGTTAGGCATTAAGGCGCCAGTTAGGCATTAAGGCGCCAGTTAGGCATTAAGGCGCCAGTTAGGCATTAAGGCCAATGATGAATACAACTGTTACAGCAGTAACTCTGGGACCCAATGTATTTACTGTATATAAACACAAGCCCGCAGTACTAACATGTTTGGCTCTTTGTGCGCACTGTACCAATGATCAACCAGCACGTTTGCTAGGAAAGAAAGGTTGAACTTGTTAGATGCAGTTTGTTCATCCACAGCTACTATGATACAAACTCACCAATCATTTCACTGAAAAGCACGGGGGGTAACCATAGGGCAAACAGATCCTGCAAAGCCGAGGGCCCTGGAACTATAGGGGGGCCCCATGGAACTTAGGGGGGCCCCATGGAACTATAGGGGGAGCCCCATGGAACTATAGGGGGGCCCCATGGAACTATAGGGGAGGCCATGAAACTATAGGGGGGGCCCCATGGAACTATAGGGGGGCCCCATGGAACTATAGGGGGGCCCCATGGTACTATAGGGGGGGCCCCATGGAACTATAGGGGCCCACATGGAACTATAGGGGCCATGGAACTATAGTTTGTGGAACTATTAGGGGCCCCATGGCTGTGAGAACTATAGGGGGGGCCCCATGAAACTATAGGGGGGGCCCCATGGAACTATAGGGGGGCCCCATGGAACTATAGGGGAGGGCCATGGAACTATAGGGGGGGGCCCATGGAACTATAGGGGGGGCCCCATGAAACTATAGGGGGGGCCCCATGGAACTACAGGGGGGGCCCATGGAACTATAGGGGGGCCATGGAACTATAGGGGAGGGCCATGGAACTATAGGGAGGGCCATGGAACTATAGGGAGGGCCATGGAACTATAGGAGGGGCCATGGAACTATAGGGCAGGGCCCTGGAACTATAGGGGGGCCCCATGGAACTGTAGGGGGGCCCCATGGAACTATAGGGAGGCCCCATGGAACTGTAGGGGGGCCCCATGGAACTATAGGGAGGCCCCATGGAACTGTAGGGGGGCCCCATGGAACTATAGGGAGGCCCCATGGAACTGTAGGGGGGCCCTGGAACTATAGGGGGGGCCATGGAACTAATAGGGGGCCCATGGAACTGTAGGGGGGCCACCATGGAACTATAGGGACGGGGCCATGGAACTATGGGGGGGCCCATGGAACTGTAGGGGGGCCCAATGGAACTATAGGGGGCCCATGGAACTATAGGGGAGCCCATGGAACTGTAGGGGTGGCCCATGGAACTGTAGGGGGGCCCCATGGAACTATAGGGGGGGGCCATGGAACTATAGGGGAGGGCCCTGGAACTATAGGGGGGCCCCATGGAACTGTAGGGGGGCCCCATGGAACTATAGGGGGGGCCATGGAACTATAGGGGGGGCCCATGGAACTGTAGGGGGGCCCCATGGAACTATAGGGGGGGCCCATGGAACTATAGGGAGGCCCCATGATGGAACTATCAGGGGGGCCATGGAACTGTAGGGGGGCCCCATGGAACTATAGGGGGGGCCATGGAACTATAGGGGAGGGCCCTGGAACTATAGGGGGGCCCCATGGAACTGTAGGGGGGCCCCATGGAACTATAGGGGGGGCCCATGGAACTATAGGGGGGCCCCATGGAACTATAGGGGGGGCCATGGAACTATAGGGGAGGGCCATGGAACTAAAGGGGGGGCCATGGAACTATAGGGGGGCCCCATGGAACTATAGGGGGGGCCATGGAACTATAGGGCAGGGCCCTGGAACTATAGGGGGGCCCCATGGAACTATAGGGGGGGCCATGGAACTATAGGGCAGGGCCCTGGAACTATAGGGGGGCCCCATGGAACTGTAGGGGGGCCCCATGGAACTATAGGGGGGGCCCATGGAACTGATAAGCAGCCGCAATATATGTTTGTAGAAAATGTCTCCTGTTCCCATAATGATTCTTAGTTACCCATAAGGAAGTGAGCTCCAGTCACTATTGCCTAATCCCTGCCTGGGGAACACACTCTAACCCTAACACTTTGCTCAGTGGTTGCTGGGCAGTAATCACAAAATACTGTATATCAGAGCTGTCCAACTTCTGTTGTGCCGAGGGCCGGAATTTCTCTAGCATACAAAGTGGAGGGCCGCTAATGGAAGCCAGTTTTGACCACTCCCCCTTTTAAACCGCACCCACTTCAAACCACACCCATGTTATCACAAGAGCTTTTAAGACCATACCCACATTAATGGTGGTAGCACAGCAACAACCCAAATGCTTGGTCCTCTCTGCAGGGATATCAACCATCATTCATATGTGAAAGAATTATATTATGTCCTATTAAGACACACCCTTAAATCCATATGGCTCCTCCCCTGTGGGTAGCACAGAACCCCCAACCTCATAATTACACAACTTAGGGACCATTTAATGGATATTGCCAACTGCTAACAAACTCCCAGAACAAACCCTTACCAGGTTTACCTCCCACAGGCAGCATAGGGCAAACAGAGCATGGCACACACAGGCAGCATAGGGTAGGCAGAGTATGGAACATACAGGCAGCATAGGGTTTGCAAGGTATGGAACATACAGGCAGCATAGGGCAGGCAGAGTATGGCACACACAGGCAGGGTAGGGAAGGCAGGGTATGGCCACACAGGCAGCATAGGGCAGGCAGAGTATGGCACACACAGGCAGCATAGGGCAGGCAGAGTATGGCACACACAGGCAGGGTAGGGAAGAGCAGAGTATGGCAACACACAGGCAGCATAGGGCAGGCAGAGTATGGCACACATAGGCAGGGTAGGGCACGGCAGAGTATGGCACACACAGGCAGGGTAGGGAGGCAGAGTATGGCACACACAGGCAGCATAGGGCAGGCAGAGTATGGCACACATAGGCAGGGTAGGGCAGGCAGAGTATGGCCCACACAGGCAGCATAGGCAGGCAGAGTATGGCACACCACAGGCAGCATAGGGCAGGCAGAGTATGGCACACACAGGCAGGGTAGGGCAGGCAGAGTATGGCACACACAGGCAGGGTAGGGCAGGCAGAGTATGGCACACGCAGGCAGGGTAGGGAAAGCAGAGTATGGCACACACAGGCAGGGTAGGGCAGGCAGAGTATGGCACACACAGGCAGCATAGGGCAGGCAGAGTATGGCACACATAGGCAGGGTAGGGCAGGCAGAGTATGGCACACACAGGCAGCATAGGGCAGGCAGAGTATGGCACACACAGGCAGCATAGGGCAGGCAGAGTATGGCACACACAGGCAGGGTAGGGCAGGCAGACTATGGCACACAGGCAACAGTGGTGGCAGTTATATAATGTAACTATGTGCAAGAGTAGGATGGGCATTGAACCCACAATAACCTCAACCCATTGCATGCTGGTTGGGGATTGAAGTGGTCTAATAAAATAATAACTGTACCTGCCAAAAACTGGGCCTCCGACAAGCTGCAGAATCCCGAAAACAGTTTGCAGGTAACCGAACCCAACCGCGTCCAAGCCAAGACTCTTTGCGAGATACTAAAATGGTAAAAACAATGATGTCTCTAAAACCACAAATTAACTCATTCTAATCACTTATTAACCCCTGGCCTAACTGCCACCAACTATAAACCTACTGTAAGTGCACAATAACCCTAACCCTTCTGCATACTAAACCCCCCACACACTAACCCCCCACACACTAACCCCCCACACACTAACCCCCACACACTAACCCCCACACACTAACCCCCCACACACTAACCCCCACACAATAACCCCCACACACTAACCCCCACACACTAACCCCCACACACTAACCCCCACACAACTAACCCCCCAACACTAACCCCCACACACTAACCCCCACACACTAACCCCACACACTAACCCCCACACACTAACCCCCCCACCACTAACCCCCACACACTAACCCCCACACACTAACCCCCACACACACTACCCCCACACACACCTAACCCCCCACACACTAACCCCCAACACTAACCCCACACACTAACCCCCCACACACTAAACCCCCACTACACTAACCCACACAACCCACACACTAAACCCCCACACACTAACCCCCACACACTAACCCCCCCACCACACCCACACACTAACCCCACACACACTAACCCAACACTTAACCCCCACACACTAACCCCCACACACTAACCCCCCACACCACAACCCCCACACTAACCCCCCACACTACCCCCCACCAACCCCCCACACTAACCCCCACACACTACCCCCCAACATACATCCCCCACACAACCCCCCACACACTAACCCCCACACACTAACCCACACACTAACCCCCCCACACTAACCCCACACACTAACCCACACACTAACCCCGCCACACACTAACCCCAACACTTAACCCCCCCACACTTAACCCCACACACTAACCCACACACTAACCCCCACACACTAACCCCCACACACTAACACCCCACACACTAACCCTCACACAAACTAACCCCCACACACTTAACCCCACACTAACCCCCCACACTAACCCCCAACACTACCCCCCACACACTAACCCCCACACACTAACCCACACACTAACCCCCACACACTAACCCCCCACACACTAACCCCCCAACATAACCCCCCACTAACCCCCCACACTAACCCCCACACACTAACCCACACACACTAACCCCAACACTACCCCCCACACATAACCCCACACTAACCCCCCAACACTAACCCCCCACACACTAACCCAACACTACCCCACACACTAAACCCCCACACACTAACCCCCACACACTAACCCCCCACACTAACCCCCACACACTAACCCCCACACACTACCCCCCACACTAACCCCACACACTAACCCCCCACACACTAACCCCACACACACCCCACACACTAACCCCCACATAACACCCACAATAACCCCCACACACTAACCCCCCACACTAACCCCACACTAACCCCCACACACTACCGCCCACACACTAACCCCACACTAACCCCCACACACTAACCCCCCACCACACCCACAACACTCCCCCACACACTAACCCCCACACACTAACCCCACACACTACCCCCACACACTAACCCCCCACACTAACCCCCACACACTAACCCCCCACACACTAACACCCCACACCACTAACCCCCCACACTAACCCCCACACACTAACCCCCCACCACTAACCCCCACACACTACCCCACACACTAACCCCCACACACTAACCCCCCACACACTAAACCCCCACACTAACCCCCCACACACTAACCCCCACACACACCACACTAACCCCCACACACTAAACCCCCACACTAACCCCCCACACACATAACCCCCACACACTAACCCTACACACTAACCCCCTACACACTAACCCCCACACATAACCCCCCACACACTAACCCCCACACAATTAACCCCACACACTAACCCCACACACTACCCCCACACACTAACCCCCCACTAACCCCCCTGCCCCAGTGAGCATACAATCTAAGGTCCCTATCCCATTACCATCAGCCCCTGCCCCAGTGAGCTTACAATCTAAGGTCCCTATCCCATTCCCATCAGCCCCTGCCCCAGTGAGCTTACAATCTAAGGTCCCTATCCCATTCCCATCAGCCCCTGCCCAGATGAGCTTACAATCTAAGGTCCCTATCCCTTCCCATCAGCCCCTGCCCCAGTGAGCTTACAATCTAAGGTCCCTATCCCATTCCCATCAGTCCCTGCCCCAGTGAGCTTACAATCTAAGATCCCTATCCATTCCCATCAGCCCCTGCCCCAGTGAGCTTACAATCTAAGGTCCCTATCATATTCCCATCAGCCCCTGCCCCAGTGAGCTTACAGTCTAAGGTCCCCATCCATTCCCATCAGCTCCTGCCCCAGTGAGCTTACAATCTAAGGTCCCTATCCCATTCCATCAGCCCCTGCCCAGTGAGCTTACAATCTAAGGTCCCTATCCCATTCCCATCAGCCCCTGCCCCAGTGAGCTTAAAGTCTAAGGTCCCTATCCCATTCCCATCAGCCCCTGCCCCAGTGAGCTTACAATCTAAGGTCCCTTTCCTAATTTCCATCAGCCCCTGCCCCAGTGAGCTTACAATCTAAGGTCCCTATCCCATTACCATCAGCCCCTGCCCCAGTGAGCTTACAATCTAAGGTCCTATCCCATCCCATCAGCCCCTGCCCCAGTGAGCTTACAATCTAAGGTCCCTATCCCATTCCCATCAGCCCCTGCCCCAGTGAGCTTACAATCTAAGATCCCTATCATATTCCCATCAGCCCCTGCCCCAGTGGAGCTTACAATCTAAGGTCCCTATCCCATTCCCATCAGCCCCTGCCCAGTGAGCTTACAATCTAAGGTCCCTATCCCATTCCCATCAGTCCCTGCCCCAGTGAGCTTACAATCTAAGGTCCCTATCCCATTCCCATCAGCCCCTGCCCAGTGAGCTTACAATCTAAGGTCCCTATCCCATTCCCATCAGTCCCTGCCCCAGTGAGCTTACAAATCTAAGGTCCCTATCACATTTCCATCAGTCCCTGCCCCAGTGAGCTTACAATCTAAGGTCCCTATCCCATTCCCATCAGTCCCTGCCCAGTGAGCTTACAATCTAAGGTCCCTATCCCTTTTCCATCAGCCCCTGCCCCAGTGAGCTTACAATCTAAGGTCCCTATCCCATTCCCATCAGCCCTGCCCCAGTGAGCTTACAATCTAAGCCTATCCCAATCCCATCAGTCCCTGCCCCAGTGAGCTTACAATCTAAGGTCCCTATCACATTTCCATCAGTCCCTGCCCCAGTGAGCTATACAATCTAAGGTCCCTATCCATTTCCCATCAGTCCCTGCACCAGTGAGCTTACAATCTAAGGTCCCTATCCCTTTTCCATCAGCCCCTGCCCCAGTGAGCTTACACTCTAATGTCCCTATCCCATTCCCATCAGCCCCTGCCCCAGTGAGCTTACACTCTAAGTTCCCTATCCCATTCCCATCAGCCACTGCCCAGTGAGCTTACACTCTAATGTCCCTATCCATTACCATCAGCCCCTGCCCCAGTGAGCTTACAATCTAAGGTCCCTATCCCATTCCCATCAGCCCCTGCCCCAGTGAGCTTACAATCTAAGGTCCCTATCCCATTCCCATCAGCCCCTGCCCCAGTGAGCTTACAATCTAAGGTCCCTATCCCATTCCCATCAGTCCCTGCCCCAGTGAGCTTACAATCTAAGGTCCCTATCCCATTCCCATCAGTCCCTGCCCCAGTGAGCTTACAATCTAAGGTCCCTATCCCATTCCCATCAGCCCCTGCCCCAGTGAGCTTACAATCTAAGGTCCCTAATTCCTTCCATCAGCCCCTGCCAGTGAGCTTACAATCTAAGGTCCCTATCCCATTCCCATCAGCCCCTGCCCCAGTGAGCTTACAATCTAAGGTCCCTATCCCATTCCCATCAGTCCCTGCCCCAGTGAGCTTACAATCTAAGATCCCTATCCCATTTCCACCAGCCCTGCCCCAGTGAGCTTACAATCTAAGGTCCCTATCCCATTCCCATCAGCCCCTGCCAGATGAGCTTACAATCTAAGGTCCCTATCATATTCCCATCAGCCCTAGGCCCCAGTGAGCTTACAGTCTAAGCGTCCCATCCCATTCCCATCAGCTCCTGCCCCAGTGAGCTTACAATCTAAGGTCCCTATCCCATTCCCATCAGGCCCTAGCCAGTGAGCTTACAATCTAAGGTCCCTATCCCATTCCCATCAGCCCTGCCCCAGTGAGCTTAAAGTCTAAGGTCCTATCCCATTCCCATCAGCCCCTGCCCAGTGAGCTTACAATCTAAGGTCCCTATCCTATTCCCATCAGCCCCTGCCCCAGTGAGCTTACAATCTAAGGTCCCTATCCCATTACCATCAGCCCCTGCCCCGTGAGCTTACAATCTAAGGTCCCTATCCCATTCCCATCAGCCCTGCCCCAGTGAGCTTACAATCTAAGGTCCCTATCCCATTCCCATCAGCCCCTGCCCCAGTGAGCTTACAATCTAAGATCCCTATCATATTCCCATCAGCCCCTGCCCCAGTGGAGCTTACAATCTAAGGTCCCTATCCATTTCCCATCAGCCCCTGCCCCAGTGAGCTTACAATCTAAGGTCCCTATCCCATTCCCATCAGTCCCTGCCCAGTGAGCTTACAATCTAAGGTCCCTATCCCATTCCCATCAGCCCCTGCGCCAGTGAGCTTACAATCTAAGGTCCCTATCCCATTCCCATCAGTCCCTGCCCCAGTGAGCTTACAATCTAAGGTCCCTATCACATTTCCATCAGTCCCTGCCCCAGTGAGCTTACAATCTAAGGTCCCTATCCCATTCCATCAGTCCCTGCCCCAGTGAGCTTACAATCTAAGGTCCCTATCCTTTTCCATCAGCCCTTGCCCCAGTGAGCTTACAATCTAAGGTCCCTATCCCATTCCATCAGCCCCTGCCCCAGTGAGCTTACAATCTAAGGTCCCTATCCCATTCCCATCAGTCCCTGCCCCAGTGAGCTTACAATCTAAGGTCCCTATCACATTTCCATCAGTCCCTGCCCCAGTGAGCTTACAATCTAAGGTCCCTATCCCATTCCATCAGTCCCTGCCCCAGTGAGCTTACAATCTAAGGTCCCTATCCTTTCATCAGCCCCTGCCCAGTGAGCTTACACTCTAATGTCCCTATCCCTTCCCATCAGGCCCCCCCCAGTGAGCTTACACTCTAATGTCCCTATCCCATTACCATCAGCCCTGCCCCAGTGAGCTTACACTCTAATGTCCCTATCCCATTACCATCAGCCCCTGCCCAGTGAGCTTACAATCTAAGGTCCCTATCCCATTCCCTAGCCCCTGCCCCAGTGAGCTTACAATCTAAGATCCCTATCCCATTCCCATCAGCCCCTGCCCCAGTGAGCTTACACTCTAATGTCCCTATCCCATTCCCATCAGCCCCTGCCCCAGTGAGCTTACACTCTAATGTCCCTATCCCATTACCATCAGCCCCTGCCCAGTGAGCTTACAATCTAAGGTCCCTATCCCATTCCATCAGCCCCTGCCCCAGTGAGCTTACAATCTAAGGTCCCTATCCCATTCCCATCAGCCCTGCCCAGTGAGCTTACAATCTAAGGTCCCTATCCCATTCCCATCAGTCCTGCCCCAGTGAGCTTACAATCTAAGGTCCCTATCCCATTCCCATCAGTCCCTGCCCCAGTGAGCTTACAATCTAAGGTCCCTATCCCATTTCATCAGCCCCTGCCCCAGTGAGCTTACAATCTAAGGTCCCTATCCCATTCCCATCAGCCCCTGCCCCAGTGAGCTTACAATCAAAATCGTCACCTCAAATTTTCCAGCTTTGCAGGAGACCTGCTATTGTGCCGGGGGGGGGGGGGCAAAGTTCCACCACTGATTGGCTGTCAGGGCTCTAATAAGACAACACTGAGATTGCAATGTGGGCGGGGCCCATAGCAGATTGCGGCGGGAGTAGCGCACTCACCGGGGTAACAGTGAACTGCATGAACAAACAGGAGACATTCAGGGCTGCCAAGAGATAGACCGGCCCCAGGGGTAAAGGAGCCATCCCAGCGGGGCCCAAGCAAAGTCCCCAACCGTCCCTGAGTAACGGCACCCTCCGTACTGCCCTGTGTGACGTGCCTAGGGGCAAAGTCCAGGGTGAGTATGGCTGAGTCCCAGCCCCCCCCCGGCTACAGACCGGCCCACATTGGCTGCACTCGGTACGGAGGCGGGAGGCGGGGTATCTCCCCACACAGATCCCTGTAGCTCCTCTGCTCACACAACTCTAGGGGGGTATTTATCATGCTGTGTAAAAAGTGCAGTGAAGCATTTGCCCACGGCAACCAATCAGCAACAAGATTTCAACAGTTAGAAACCAAAGCACCTGATTGGCTGCTATGAGGAACATCGGCGGTAATATTTTACTTCACTTTATACACAGCATGATAAATATACCCCTAATTCTCTGTAAAGCCGAATAGGGATTGGTTGGGTTGGGGGCGGGAGCTCTTTGTGTTCTCCAATCCCCGTGCAGCGCTACCGGGAAGCACAGTTTGATGCGAAAACCGCCAGAACGGATACGGGAAAGTAATGGGCACATGTGGGGTAGGGGGGTAATGGGCTCATGTGGGGAATAAGGGGGTAATGGGCACATGTGGGGAATAAGGGGGTAATGGGCACATGTGGGGTAGGGGGGTAATGGGCACATGTGTGGAATAAGGGGGTAATGGGCACATGTGGGGAATAGGGGGGTAATGGGCACATGTGGGGAATAGGGGGTTAAATGGGCACCTGTGGGTAGGGGGGTAATGGGCACATGTGGGGAATAAGGGGGTAATGGCATATGTGTGGAATAAGGGGGTAATGGGCACATGTGGGGTAGGGGGGTTATGGGCACATGTGTGGAATAAGGGGTAATGGGCACATGTGGGGATAGGGGGGGTAATGGGCACCTGGTGGGTAGGGGGTAATGGGCATATGTGTGGAATAAGGGGGTAATGGGCACATGTGGGTAGGGGGATAATGGGCATATGTGTGGAATAAGGGGGTAATGGGCACATGTGGGGTAGGGGGCGTAATGGGCATATGTGTGGAATAAGGGGGTAATGGGCACATGTGGGAATAGGGGGTAATGGGCACCTGTGGGGTAGGGGGGTAATGGGATATGTGTGGAATAAGGGGGGTAATGGGCACATGTGGGGTAGGGGGGTAATGGGCACATGTGGGGTAGGGGGGTAATGGGCATATGTGTGGAATAGGGGGTAATGGGCACCTGTGGGGTAGGGGGGTAATGGGCATATGTGTGGAATAGGGGGGTAATGGGCACATGTGGGGTAGGGGGGTAATGGGCACATGTGTGGAATAAGGGGGTAATGGGCACATGTGGGGTTAGGGGGGTAATGGGCACATGTGGGGAATAGGGGGGGTAATGGGCACATGTGGGGAATAGGGGGGTAATGGGCACATGTGGGGAATAGGGGGGTAATGGGCACATGTGGGGAATAGGGGGTAATGGGCACCTGTGGGTAGGGGGGTAATGGGCACATGTGGGGTAGGGGGGTAATGGGCACATGTGGGGAATGGGGGGTAATGGGCACATGTGGGGTAGGGGGGTATGGGCACATGTGGGGAATAGGGGTATGGGCCACCTGTGGGGTAAGGTGGGGTAATGGGCATATGTGTGGAATAAAGGGGGTAATGGGCACATGTGTGGAATAAGGGGGTAATGGGCACATGTGGGTAGGGGGGTAATGGGCATATGTGTGGAATAAGGGGGTAATGGGCACATGTGGGGTAGGGGGTAATGGGCATATGTGTGGAATAAGGGGGTAATGGGCACATGTGGGGAATAGGGGGGTAATGGGCACCTGTGGGGTAGGGGGGTAATGGGCATATGTGTGGATTAAGGGGGTAATGGGCACATGTGGGGAATAGGGGGGTAATGGCATATGTGTGGAATAAGGGGGTAATGGGCACATGTGGGGTAGGGGGGTAATGGGCACATGTGGGGTAGGGGGTAATGGGCATATGTGTGGAATAGGGGGGTAATGGGCACCTGTGGGGGTAGGGGGGTAATGGGCATATGTGTGGAATAGGGGGGTAATGGGCACCTGTGGGGTAGGGGTAATGGGCACATGTGTGGAATAAGGGGGTAATGGGCACATGTGGGTAGGGGGGTAATGGGCACATGTGGGGAATAGGGGGGTAATGGGCACATGTGGGGAATAGGGGGGTAATGGGCACATGGTGGGAATAGGGGGGGTAATGGGCACATGTGGGGAATAGGGGGTAATGGGCACCTGTGGGGTAGGGGGGTAATGGGCACATGTGGGGTAGGGGGTTAATGGGCACATGTGGGGAATGGGGGGTAATGGGCACATGTGGGGTAGGGGGGTAATGGGCAATGGTGGGGAATAAGGGGGTAATGGGCACATGTGGGGTGGGGGTAATGGGCACATGTGGGGTAGGGGGGTTATGGGCACATGTGGGGTAGGGGGGTAATGGGCACATGTGGGGAATGGTGGGGTAATGGGCACATGTGGGGGAATAGGGGGGTAATGGGCACATGTGGGGTAGGGGGGGTATGGGCACATGTGGAGTAGGGGGGTAATGGGCACATGTGGGGAATAGGGGGGTAATGGGCACATGTGGAGTAGGGGGGTAATGGGCACATGTGGAGTAGGGGGTAATGGGCACATGTGGGGATAGGGGGGTAATGGGCACATGTGAGGAATAGGGGGGTAATGGGCTCATGTGTGGAATAGGGGGGTAATGGGCACATGTGGGGCATAGGGGGTTAATGGTAGGGGAGTGAGGGGCACATGTGGGGGTAGGGGAGTGAGGGGCACATATGGGGGTAGGGGAGTGAGGGGCACATATGGGGTAGGGGAATGAGGGGCACATATGGGGGTAGGGGAGTGAGGGGCACATATGGGGGTAGGGGAGTGAGGG
Organism: Xenopus tropicalis; assembly: GCF_000004195.4. Lineage (NCBI taxonomy): Eukaryota > Metazoa > Chordata > Amphibia > Anura > Pipidae > Xenopus > Xenopus tropicalis. The sequence continues at coordinate 74,568 of NC_030680.2, read as the reverse complement.
GCACATATGGGGGTAGGGGTGGAGGGGCACATATGGGGGTAGGGAGTGAGGGGCACATATGGGGGTAGGGGAATGAGGGGCACATATGGGGGTAGGGGAGTGAGGGGCACATATGGGGGGTAGGGGAGTGAGGGGCACATATGGGTAGGGGAGTGAGGGGCACATATGGGGGTAGGGGAGTGAGGGGCACATATGGGGGTAGGGGAGTGAGGGGCACATATGGGGGTAGGGGAGTGAGGGGCACATATGGGGGTAGGGGAATGAGGGGCACATATGGGGGTAGGGGAGTGAGGGGCACATATGGGGTAGGGGAGTGAGGGGCACATATGGGGTAAGGGGAGTGAGGGGCACATATGGGGGTAGGGGAATGAGGGGCACATATGGGGTAGGGGAGTGAGGGGCACATATGGGGGTAGGGGAGTGAGGGGCACATATGGGGGTAGGGGAATGAGGGGCACATATGGGGGTAGGGGAGTGAGGGGCACAGGGGGTAGGGGAGTGAGGGGCACATATGGGGGTAGGGGAGTGAGGGGCACATGTAGGGTAGGGGAGTGAGGGGCACATATGGGGGTAGGGGAATGAGGGGCACATATGGGGGTAGGGGAGTGAGGGGCACATATGGGGGTAGGGGAGTGAGGGGCACATATGGGGGTAGGGGAGTGAGGGGCACATATGGGGTAGGGGAATGAGGGGCACATATGGGGGTAGGGGAGTGAGGGGCACATATGGGGGTAGGGGAGTGAGGGGCACATATGGGGTAGGGGAGTGAGGGGCACATATGGGGTAGGGGAGTGAGGGGCACATATGGGGGTAGGGGAGTGAGGGGCACATATGGGGGTAGGGGAGTGAGGGGCACATGTAGGGTAGGGGAGTGAGGGGCACATATGGGGGTAGGGGAATGAGGGGCACATATGGGGGTAGGGGAGTGAGGGGCACATATGGGGTAGGGGAGTGAGGGGCACATATTGGGGGTAGGGGAGTGAGGGGCACATATGGGGGTAGGGAGTGAGGGGCACATGTAGGGTAGGGGAGTGAGGGGCACATATGGGGGTAGGGGAATGAGGGGCACATATGGGGGTAGGGGAGTGAGGGGCACATATGGGGGTAGGGGAGTGGAGGGCACATATGGGGGTAGGGGAATGAGGGGCACATAATGGGGTAGGGGAGTGAGGGGCACATATGGGGGTAGGGGAGTGAGGGGCACATATGGGGGTAGGGGAATGAGGGGCACATAATGGGGGTAGGGGAATGAGGGGCACATATGGGGGTAGGGAGTGAGGGGCACATATGGGGGTAGGGGAGTGAGGGGCACATATGGGGGTAGGGGAATGAGGGGCACATATGGGGGTAGGGGAATGAGGGGCACATATGGGGGTGGGGAGTGAGGGGCACATATGGGGGTAGGGGAGTGAGGGGCACATATGGGGGTAGGGGAGTGAGAGGGGGCAACATATGGGGGTAGGGGAGTGAGGGGCACATGTAGGGTAGGGGAGTGAGGGGCACATATGGGGGTAGGGGAGTGAGGGGCACATATGGGGGTAGGGGAGTGAGGGGCACATATGGGGGTAGGGGAGTGAGGGGCACATATGGGGGTAGGGGAGTGAGGGGCACATATGGGGGTAGGGGAGTGAGGGGCACATATGGGGGTAGGGGAATGAGGGGCACATATGGGGGTAGGGGGGAGTGAGGGGCACATATGGGGGTAGGGGGAGTGAGGGCACATATGGGGGTAGGGGAGTGAGGGCACATATGGGGGTAGGGGAGTGAGGGGCACATATGGGGGTAGGGGAGTGAGGGGCACATATGGGGGTAGGGGAGTGAGGGGCAAATTCTTTCATAATATCTCTATCTACATCATACTAAAAGTTAACTCAATGGTGACCTTCCCCTTTAATAAGTGTTCGTTCCCTTTGTCAGGCCACTCGCTCTGCGCAAACAATAAGTATTTGGGCTCAGTAACGACAAACGTTATTATTTACATTATTCCTTATTTTTATAAAGGGTTACACTTTGCTATGTTTTCCTTCTAAATCAGCCGCAGTTGTTCTAGTCAGCAGAGCGGCAAATGTTGTACAGGTATGGGATCCCTTATCCGGAATACCCTTGGTCCCGAGCATTCTGGATAACGGGTCCGATACCTGTATTAGAAAGGAATGCAGCTTTACTCTGGGATACAGATCCGTCACTAACAGTGCTACTAAGCGCCCATCTCTATGAGAACTTGATTATAAAGTTTATAAGAAATAATAAGTAACATATTTTGGGACTCACAAAGTGTTTTTACTACTCGGGGTTAAATACCAGCAGGCCCAGCACCTTTGTTACTTTACCTTTGTTCCAGCCGTTTCTGAAAGTATCAGTTTATATACAAGCAATGTACCTGCTTTACCTGGCAAAGCGCTATATCAGCACCCTGAGGGGGTCAGTCACTAGGAGTAACTCCGCTCTGTACTCAGTGGATCCAGCCTTCAATGTCCAGGTACAGAGGGGTAAGAGCTGGCACTAAGGGTGCCTCCACCCATGCAAAGGGTGCAAAGAGCTTTCAAATGTACAATTGTTAGGGAACAAAGGAAACTCTAAAAGCCCCTAACCCTATCAGCATCTAATACTAACTGTCCATAACACCAACTAACCCACCTTCTAATCCTGCTACCTTTTAACCCTATCACCTTCTAAAACTAACCCCCCAAAACCTATCACCTTCTAAATCTAACCCCCCAAAACATATCACCTTCTAAAACTAACACCCCCAAAACCTATCACCTTCTAAAACTAACCCCCCCAAAACCTATCACCTTCAAAAACTAACACCCCAAAACCTATTACCTTCTAAAACTAACACCCCCAAAACCTATCACCTTCTAAAACTAAACCCCCAAAACCTATCACCTTCTAAGACTAACCCCCCAAACTATCACTTCTAAAACTACCCCCCCAAAACCTATTCACCTTCTAAACTAACACCCCCAAAACTATCACCTTCTAAAACTAAAACCCCCCAAAACCTATCACCTTCTAAAAACTAACCCCCCAAAACCTATCACCTTCTAAAACTAAACCCCCAAAAACCTATCACCTTCTAAAACTAACACCCCCAAAACCTATCACCTTTCTAAAACTAAACCCCCAAAAACCTATCACCTTCTAAGACTAACCCCCCCAAAACCTATCACCTTCTTAAAACTAACACCCCCCAAACCTATCACCTTCTAAAACTAACCCCCAAAACCTATCACCTTCTAAGACTAACCCCCCAAAACCTATCACCTTCTAAAACTAACACCCCCAAAACCTATCACCTTCTAAAACTAAAACCCCCAAAACCTATCACCTTCTAAGACTAACCCCCCCCAAAACCTATCACCTTCTTAAAACTAATACCCCCCAAAACCTATCACCTTCTAAGACTAACCCCCCCAAAACCTATCACCTTCTAAAACTAAAACCCCAAAACCTATCACCTCTAAAAATAACCCCCCAAAACCTATACTTCTAAAACCTATCACCTTCTAAAACTAACACCCCCAAAACCTATCACCATCTAAAACTAACCCCCCAAAACCTATCACCTTCTAAACTAACACCCCCAAACCTACACCTTCTAAAACTAAAACCCCCAAAACCTATCACCTTCTAAAACTAACCCCCCCAAAACCTATCACCTTCTAAAACTAACACCCCCAAACCTATCACCTTCTAAAACTAACCCCCCAAACCTATCACCTTCTAAACTAAAACCCCCAAAACCTTCACCTTCTAAAACTAACACCCCCAAAACCTATCACCTTCTAAAACTAAAACCCCAAAACCTATCACCTTCTAAAACTAAAACCCCCAAAACCTATCACCATCTAAAACTAACCCCCCCAAAAACCTATCACCTTCTAAAACTAACACCCCAAAACCTATCACCTTCTAAAACTAACCCCCCCAAAACCTATCACCTTCTAAAACTAAAACCCCCAAAACCTATCACCTTCTAAAACTAACACCCCCAAAACCTATCACCTTCTAAAACTAAAACCCCCAAAACCTATCACCTTCTAAGACTAACCCCCCCAAAACCTATCACCTTCTAAAACTAACACCCCCAAAACCTATCACCTTCTAAAACTAACCCCCCAAAACCTATCACCTTCTAAGACTAACCCCCCAAAACCTATCACCTTCTAAAACTAACACCCCCAAAACCTATCACCTTCTAAAACTAAAACCCCCAAAACCTATCACCTTCTAAGACTAACCCCCCCAAAACCTATCACCTTCTAAAACTAATACCCCCAAAACCTATCACCTTCTAAGACTAACCCCCCAAAACCTATCACCTTCTAAAACTAAAACCCCCAAAACCTATCACCTTCTAAAAATAACCCCCCCAAAACCTATAACCTTCTAAAACTAACACCCCCAAAACCTATCACCTTCTAAAACTAACACCCCCAAAACCTATCACCATCTAAAACTAACCCCCCCAAAACCTATCACCTTCTAAAACTAACACCCCCAAAACCTATCACCTTCGAAAACTAACCCCCCCAAAACCTATCACCGTCTAAATCTAACACCCCCAAAACCTATCACCTTCTAATACTAACCCCCCAAAACCTATCACCTTCTAAAACTAACACCCCCAAAACCTATCACCTTCGAAAACTAACCCCCCAAAACCTATCACCGTCTAAATCTAACACCCCCAAAACCTATCACCTTCTAATACTAACCCCCCAAAACCTATCACCTTCTAAAACTAACCCCCCAAAACCTATCACCGTCTAAATCTAACACCCCCAAAACCTATCACCTTCTAATACTAACCCCCCAAAACCTATCACCTTCTAAAACTAACACCCCCAAAACCTATCACCTTCTAATACTAACCCCCCAAAACCTATCACCTTCTAATACTAACCCCCCAAAACCTATCACCTTCTAAAACTAACACCCCCAAAACCTATCACCTTCGAAAACTAACCCCCCAAAACCTATCACCGTCTAAATCTAACACCCCCAAAACCTATCACCTTCTAATACTAACCCCCAAAACCTATCACCTTCTAAAACTAACCCCCCAAAACCTATCACCGTCTAAATCTAACACCCCCAAAACCTATCACCTTCTAATACTAACCCCCCAAAACCTATCACCTTCTAAAACTAACACCCCCAAAACCTATCACCTTCGAAAACTAACCCCCCAAAACCTATCACCGTCTAAATCTAACACCCCCAAAACCTATCACCTTCTAATACTAACCCCCCAAAACCTATCACCTTCAAAAACTACCACTGATTTATACTAACCTTATCACTATGACTACCACCTTCTAAGCCTAACACTCCCTAACCCTCCCATATTCTAACCCTATCTCCCCCTAAACCTACCAACGTCTAACCTTATCACCCCCAACTCTACCACTTACTAACATAACAATATTTTACCCTGATATCATGTAACCCTAACACTCTTAACTCTACCTGTTTCTAACCTGGATTACTCCACTAGAGGCAACATTAATATCCCATAACAGTAGCACAGCCCGACCCCTGCTGGCCACACTGCAGTATTACTCCACTAGAGGCAACATTAATATCCCATAACAGTAGCACAGCCCGACCCCTGCTGGCCACACTGCAGTATTACTCCACTAGAGGCAACATTAATATCCCATAACAGTAACACAGCCTGACCCCTGCTGGCCACATTGCAGTATTACTCCACTAGAGGCAACATTAATATCCCATAACAGTAACACAGCCTGACCCCTGCTGGCCACATTGCAGTATTACTCCACTAGAGGCAACATTAATATCCCATAACAGTAGCACAGCCCGACCCCTGCTGGCCACACTGCAGTATTACTCCACTATAGGCAACATTAATATCCCATAACAGTAACACAGCCTGACCCCTGCTGGCCACACTGCAGTATTACTCCACTAGAGGCAACATTAATATCCCATAACAGTAACACAGCCTGACCCCTGCTGGCCACATTGCAGTATTACTCCACTAGAGGCAACATTAATATCCCATAACAGTAACACAGCCTGACCCCTGCTGGCCACACTGCAGTATTACTCCACTAGAGGCAACATTAATATCCCATAACAGTAACACAGCCTGACCCCTGCTGGCCACATTGCAGTATTACTCCACTAGAGGCAACATTTCTATCCCATAACAATAGCACAGCCTGACCCCTGCTGGCCACATTGCAGTATTACTCCACTAGAGGCAACATTAATATCCCATAACAGTAACACAGCCTGACCCCTGCTGGCCACATTGCAGTATTACTCCACTAGAGGCAACATTAATATCCCATAACAGTAACACAGCCTTACCCCTGCTGGCCACATTGCAGTATTACTCCACTAGAGGCAACATTAATATCCCATAACAGTAACACAGCCCGACCCCTGCTGGCCACATTGCAGTATTACTCCACTAGAGGCAACATTAATATCCCATAACAGTAACACAGCCTGACCCCTGCTGGCCACATTGCAGTATTACTCCACTAGAGGCAACATTAATATCCCATAACAGTAACACAGCCTGACCCCTGCTGGCCACATTGCAGTATTACTCCACTAGAGGCAACATTAATATCCCATAACAGTAACACAGCCTGACCCCTGCTGGCCACATTGCAGTATTACTCCACTAGAGGCAACATTAATATCCCATAACAGTAGCACAGCCCGACCCCTGCTGGCCACACTGCAGTATTACTCCACTATAGGCAACATTAATATCCCATAACAGTAACACAGCCTGACCCCTGCTGGCCACACTGCAGTATTACTCCACTAGAGGCAACATTAATATCCCATAACAGTAACACAGCCTGACCCCTGCTGGCCACATTGCAGTATTACTCCACTAGAGGCAACATTAATATCCCATAACAGTAACACAGCCTGACCCCTGCTGGCCACACTGCAGTATTACTCCACTAGAGGCAACATTAATATCCCATAACAGTAACACAGCCTGACCCCTGCTGGCCACATTGCAGTATTACTCCACTAGAGGCAACATTTCTATCCCATAACAATAGCACAGCCTGACCCCTGCTGGCCACATTGCAGTATTACTCCACTAGAGGCAACATTAATATCCCATAACAGTAACACAGCCTGACCCCTGCTGGCCACATTGCAGTATTACTCCACTAGAGGCAACATTAATATCCCATAACAGTAACACAGCCTGACCCCTGCTGGCCACATTGCAGTATTACTCCACTAGAGGCAACATTAATATCCCATAACAGTAACACAGCCCGACCCCTGCTGGCCACATTGCAGTATTACTCCACTAGAGGCAACATTAATATCCCATAACAGTAACACAGCCTGACCCCTGCTGGCCACATTGCAGTATTACTCCACTAGAGGCAACATTAATATCCCATAACAGTAACACAGCCTGACCCCTGCTGGCCACATTGCAGTATTACTCCACTAGAGGCAACATTAATATCCCATAACAGTAACACAGCCTGACCCCTGCTGGCCACACTGCAGTATTACTCCACTAGAGGCAACATTAATATCCCATAAAAGTAACACAGCCTGACCCCTGCTGGCCACATTGCAGTATTACTCCACTAGAGGCAACATTAATATCCCATAACAGTAACACAGCCCGACCCCTGCTGGCCACATTGCAGTATTACTCCACTAGAGGCAACATTAATATCCCATAACAGTAACACAGCCTTACCCCTGCTGGCCACATTGCAGTATTACTCCACTAGAGGCAACATTAATATCCCATAACAATAGCACAGCCTGACCCCTGCTGGCCACATTGCAGTATTACTCCACTAGAGGCAACATTAAAGGAACAATAACACCAAAAAAATGAAAGAACTTTAACCCTTTTACTGCCAGCTGTTTTAGTCAAAGCGGAACTTGTATTGCCAGACAGTTTTTAAACATTTTGCACTGTTTCACTTTAGGGGCCTTTCCTTGGGGGGACTTTTAGTTTACCCAGGAAAACAATATATCGTTTTTTTCAGAACAACCTAAGCTTTCAAAATATGGTAGAATTTTTGTGTAATTCCAATTCTGTAACAAGATATAGGCTTCTAAATGTCTAAAAATGCAAAAAAAATATAAAATTTTCCATAATATAAACACACATACTAGAAACAAAAATTATTTTATGCACGAATATACAACTGATTTGGAAATTCCCATGTCTCCTGAACCTGCCAATACCAAATATATATAGTTTTACGGATATTTGTCACTTGTATAGGTCAAAAACTCCCAGCAGTACACTACCAAATATCCAAAACACTGCGCCAGAAAGCTGCATACTTTAGATTTCAAGGCCAAAAATTCCACTAACAGAAGGTTTATCCCAGAAAATGGTACATTTTTGGAAAGAACAGATTCTGGGGAATCCAGAATAGGCACAACTGTCTGTCTGCTCCAAACTACCAAGTTGCAATGCTTTCCTAAACTTATTGGTTTTTATCAAAATTTGTGATTTTTAAAAATTGCTTCAAAGCTTCCAGTCTATAGTATCTTATCGCCTACAGGTCATAAAGTATGAACGCCAGGGGTCCCCTTAACAGTTTGATGCCCAATATGTATAGGTTTACCTAAGTATGTGGCATGTAGGGGCCCAATGGGAACATACCCCCATTTCTGTCATTTCAGCTCCAGCAAAAAAAATCATTATATGTAGGATAAAGCTAGTAAAAAGTATGCTCACCCCAGAAAGTCATATATTTTTGGAAAGTACACATTCCCCCCAAGCTAAAATGAGTACCCATGTCTTTCTACTCCAAAGTAGCAAGCCACACAGCTTTTCTAAAGTTAGCTATTTTGGTGACATTTCCAAAAATCCTCTCAAAGCTTCCACTTTGCAGCATCTTATCTCCCACATAGTGTTAGGTACCAAGATAAAACACCCTAAATATGAACGCCAGGCGTCCACTGAACAGTTTGATGCCCAATATGTATAGGTTTACCTAAGTATGTGGCATGTAGGGGCCCCAATGGGAACATACCCCCATTTCAGGTCCTGCAAAATCAACACATTTACATCCTTTATGTGGGATAATGCTACAAAAAAGTACACTCACCCCAGAAAGCCATATATTTTTGGAAAGTACACATTCCCCCGAATCTATAATGGGTAAACATTTCTTTTTGCTCCAAAGTACCAAGCTGTAAAGCTTTCCTAAGTTTGCAGATTTATATGACATTTAGAAAATCACCTAAAAATGTTGCAATTTGCCGCATTTATCTCTCACAATATCTTGCGTACAAAGGCAAGTCACCCCAAATAGGAACACCAGAGGCCTAATGAACAGTTTGATGCCCAATATGCATAGATATACCAAAGTCTGCGGTATGTACTGACCCCAAAATGAAAATAGTGCATAAGGATTTCTCGCCTGCCAGCTCAGCTTTTGCACACAGAGCCCCCTGTCAGCGTATTATGTGCCGTAACCCCCTCTAACTATACACAGACCCCCAGAAAACCATATATTTTTGGAAAGTACACATTCTGACAAATCCAAGAAGGGCAAAGAGTCCTTTCTACACCAAAGTACCAATCTGTAAAGCTTTCCTAAAGTTATTGGTTTTTATGACATTTTAGAAAATCGCCTAAAAATGTTGCAGTTTGCCGCATTTATCTCACACAATTTCTTGCGTACAAAGGCAAATCACCCCAAATAGGAACACCAGAGGCCTACTATACAGTTTGATGCCCAATATCACCGTATGCCATACGTCATTGGCAGTAAAAGAGTTAAAGCAATATTGCACAACTCCTCCTTCTCATTGGCTGTGGAGATTAGGGGATTTATTGTTTAACCCTAACTTTATCCCCGACCCCCAGTCTAAAAGGCACTAAGGGGTGAGGATGGCTTCACCCAGAGGCTAAGGGGAGTCCCTTTATACCCAGCCCCCTAGCCAAAAGGCATTAAGGGGCAAGAGTGTTTGGGCTTAGCTTCAGCCAGAGGCTAGTGCAGGCCCCTTTATCCCTGACCCCCCAGCCAAAAGGCATTAAGGCAGAAGAGTATTTGGGCACTAACTTTTCAAGAGACTTTATCCCCAGGCCCCCAGCCAAAAGGCACTAAGGGGTAAGGGTATTTGGGCTTGGCTTCACCCACAGACCAAGGGGAGCCCCTATATCCCCAGCCTCCTGGCTAAAAGGCACTAAGGGGTCAGGGTATTTGGGCTTGGCTTCACCCACAGACCAAGGGGAGCCCCTTTACCCCCTGCTCCCCAGCCAAAAGGCACAAAGGAGCAAGGATGTTCAGACTCAGCTTCACCTGGAGACTAGTGCAGGCCCCTTTACCCCCAACCAAAGGGAATTAAGGAGTAAGAGTCTTCAAGCTCAGCTTCACCTGGGGACTAGTGCAGGCCCCTTTACTCCTGACCAAAAGGTGCTAAGGAGTAAGGATCTTTGGGCTTGGCTTCACCCAGAGGATAGTGCAGGACCCTTTACCCCCAACCCTCTGGCCAAAAGGCACTAAGGATCAGGTATTTGAGCTTGGCTTCACCCATAGACCAAGGGGAGCCCCTTTACCCCAGCCCCCTGGCCAAAAGGCACTAAGGGGTAAGGTTATTTGGGCTTGGCTTCACCCACAGACCAAGGGGAGCCCCTTTACCCCCTGCTCCCCAGCCAAAAGGCACAAAGGAGCAAGGATATTCAGACTCAGCTTCACCTGGAGACTAGTGCAGGCCCCTTTACCCCCAACCAAAGGGAGTTAAGGAGCAAGGATCTTCAGGCTCAACTTCATCTGGGGACTAGTGCAGGCCCCTTTGCCCCCAACCACACGGCATTAAGGAGCAAGAGTCTTCAAGCTCAGCTTCACCCAGAGGCTTGTGCAAACCCCTTTGCTCCTGACCAAAAGGTACTAAGGAGTAAGGTTCTTTGGTCTCAGCTTCACCCAGAGACTGGAGAAGGTCTCAAATTAGACTGCTGATTCCCAGCCCTGTGTCAGGCCCCTTGCTGCTACCTTACATATAGAGATAAATGTATCATTATTTCCCTTTATTATATGGCACAGGAATCAGACATGGGGATAAAGGGACAGACTTGTTCAGTGCTGGGAAACTGTGCTTATTGCTCCCAACTCCAATTGCAGGAACAGAGAACAGGGAGCCGGATTTACTCACATCAGCTGGGATTCTCATTGGGGGATTCTTTTGCATATTAATTGGCCCTGGAGGGCGGGGCTCTCTCACACACATGCGCATAATGAGCAAACTGGGGCACTAAGTACCATTTGCATGTTAGTGCCACAACATGGCCGCCCACACTGGGAGCCCCTCCTGTTGCTGGGGGCATAGTGCCCTTTAGGGGCATTTCTTGCACAAAATGGTATTGTTGTGTGGGCTCTTTTAATCTGCCCTTCCACTGGGGTAAACACTGTTCCACTGATGCCCTTTAAACTCAAACTCCTGGGTTCTCACTTGAGCATCCTCTCTCTCATACCGGAACCAGTCCGGAACCAGTCCGGAACCAACCAGTATAAAAGCACCCAACTTTTGGCTCTACAGTCAGCTTCACTCTCAGCTTTTTCCTAAACACCTGACTGAGAGAGAATATGAATCCTACCTGCACTAGCCACTAGCCCGCTGCCCACATCATTCAGCTTCATCAGTAGAATTCTCATTGGTCGCTTCTCTTGCATCTATAATGAAGTTTTGGGTCAGTAGAATTCTCATTGGTGAATTTTCTTGCATTTGTAATCACGATTTTCAGCAACTTCTATAGCAAAACTAGGGGGCAGTGTTATGGTTGGGTTTACATCCCCTTTAAGAATGTCACAATAGCCACATATGTAGCAAAGCTTTGCTGATCAGTATTTTGGAGAAAGACATATTTACATTTTGGATGCGGAAGAAAATATTTTCTAATAACTATTTTTGGTGTTTTATAACATTTCCCAACATAAAAATGCCGTAAATGCCGTAAATGCCGTAAATGCCGTAAATGCCGTAAATGCCGTAAATGCCGTAAATGCCGTAAATGCCGTAAATGCCGTAAATGCCGTAAATGCCGTAAATGCCGTAAATGCCGTAAATGCCGTGACCCCACAGCAGCCATGACTGCCCAAATGTGATATTTGAATTTTGGATACTGTACTTTCTGCATTCTTTATGGGGAACATATGGTGACACTATCCAAACTGGCCATAAAACTGTTTAATAGACCCCTGGGGCCCATATTTCTGCTCCTGATTCCAACTAAGCCGCATGGATCCATATTGGCGCCCAAACCAACTGGGTTTAATAATATTTACATTATTTTTTTAGCAGACTTAAGGTATAGAGATCCAAATTACAGAAAGATTCCATATCTGAACCCAAGGCCCTGAGCATTCTGGGTAACATACCCTATCCCTCTGATTGCTATTGGCACATTCTGGACACATTGGACTTTCCTAATCAGTTGTATTTTGGGGCATAAATGTGTTTCTGATACATCTCAGTGTTATGGAAAATACGAACAATTGGGTTTTTCAAGTATTTAAAGCCCTATATCTTGTTTGTGATGTGAAATTACAAACAAGTTCTGGGGTATTTAGAACACTAAAAAATAGTTTTCCAGAGTAAACAAAATTGCTTTCCAGGAAATCACCCTAAAAAATATGTTTTTAAAAATCTGAATAACCCTGAGGGCAAATGAAATGGGAAATGTCGCTTTCCTACAGAGGCAAATTTATTCCAATTAAAATTTTTGTGTTTTTCAATCTTCAAAAAATAAAATGAATAGAGGGGGCGGAGCTAGCCACGAACCAAGATGGCCAGGAAGTGAATAAGCTCCGACACACACGGGGGACACATAAGCTCCTAAACACGTTACGCCATGGCAACTCCGCGAGAAACAAGCACAATGCCACCAAAACCAAAGAAGTCCGCCTCGGCTGACCTCTGCCACATATTTCAACAAAGCCAGAAAGACCAAGATGGCGCCCAACCCGAGGAACAAATAGATGGCGAAGAAGCCGACCCTATTACAAAGCAAGACCTCCAGCTGCTATTCTCCAATATCGAGAAAATGGTAAAAGCGGAACACACAAAAACCACTAAAGAGCTAACCACAGAAATAAACTCGCTGGGAACGAGAGTCGGAGACCTTGAGAAACGCCTGTACACACCAGGTAGATAAAGACATAACGACCCTCTACTCACAGATGGAACAGATCCAATATGCTCAGGAAGATGCTGAAAACCGATCCCGTAGAAACAATATCAGGCTACGCGGTATCCCGGAATCAGCTACAGACCTAGAGCCTTTGCTGACAGACATGTTCCAAGGACTGCTACCAGATACACCTCCAGAGCGGCTAGAAATGGACAGAGCTCACAGAGCTCTAAGACCCAAACCCAGCCGGAGGAAAGGCCGAGGGACGTGATCATACGTTTGCACTTCTACAGAATAAAAGCGGCAATTATGGAAGCAGTTAGGCCTACAGGAGAAGTGGAAGGCCACAAGATCGCACTATACCCAGATATCGCGCCATCCACCTTGGCACGCCGCAGAGAGTTCAAGCCATTAACAGAACTCCTCCGCCAACACCTACAGATGGGGATACCCATTCCCACTCCAGGTCTTCCATCAAAACCACACGCTCATTATACGGAACCTAAAAGACCGAGAAAAACTTCTCCGCACATCTCCCAACCGACCTACCAGTGGAACCAAGCTCAAGTCGCCTGAAACCGCCAAGAAACCGCAGAGATGACACATGAACCAGCAACGGCAAAAAAGGCCAATTCCCCGGTCACACCAACGGTGCCTCGCCTCCACTTGCCCTTAAAGCCTAAAAAAGCCCCAGGCCCCGACGGATTCTCTATGCTATACTATAAGAAATTCGCCAAAGAATTACTCCCACATATGCAATCCCTATTTAATAATCTCCTTCACAATAAATGCAAGATATCCCCAGATATGCTACGAGCAAACATAACAGTCATCCCTAAACCACCAAAAGACCCTTTGTATTGCCAAAACTACCGCCCTATGGGCCTGATTCACTAAAGGGCGATAAAACGTGCGCTATTTTTATTGTGCGCTAAAATTTTTACCACGGCTTAATTTCGGCGATTTTTCGCACGATTCACTATAAGCAAACTCGCGCTTTTTTACGTGCGATATTGCATGCGTTATTTAACTCGCGAAAGACTATTTCAATGCGGTATTTGCCGGTACATGCGCTAAATTACGCGAATAATCGGCGCATATGAATGGTAGCATATAAATGGTATCATATAAATAGTAGCATATAAATAGTAGCATATAAATAGTAGTATATAAATAGTAGCATATAAATAGTAGCATATAAATAGTAGCATATAAATAGTAGCATATAAATAGTAGTATATAAATAGTAGCATATAAATAGTAGTATATAAATAGTAGCATATAAATAGTAGCATATAAATAGTAGATGCTTATAAATAGTAGCATATAAATAGTAGATGCTTATAAATAGTAGTATATAAATAGTAGCATATAAATAGTGCATATAAATAGTAGCATATAAATAGTAGCATATAAATAGTAGCATATAAATAGTAGATGCTTATAAATAGTAGTATATAAATAGTAGCATATAAATAGTAGCATATAAATAGTGCATATAAATAGTAGCATATAAATAGTAGCATATAAATAGTAGCATATAAATAGTAGCATATAAATAGTAGCCACTAGTGATGAGCAAATGTGTTCTGGTTTCTTTAGTGAAAAATTAGCAAATCTTTCGAAAGATCCACGAAACGGCAAAAATGTTGTGTGGGCAAAAAAATTGTTGCTGTGACTATTATTTTTTGACACTTGTATCAATTTTTGGATGTGCGGTGAATTTTTGCGTGGCAAATTTTTTCATGCGTTTTGCCATTGGCGGATTGTTTTGCGAAACGCATGAAAAAATCTGCCGCGAAAAAAATTAAACGCACGTCCAAATGAATCCATGCCTGGCGAAGCATTTCATCACTTGTAGCCAAATAGAAATAGTTGCGCAAATGAACGCACGCCATGTTAGCCATACACGCCAATACTTGTGGAAAATGACTGTATTAAAAATGACCATTTCGCTGCAAACTGGCGGCTGCGTCACTCTGGGGGAAACACAGACTGAATAAATAACACTGTAAGTCCATATTTTATTGCAAAAAATCATTTACTGTACTTTTCTATAATTTTTCGCCTGCCTGTAGTAGGTGTTAATTTTCGCATAGCCGAATGCGATATTTAGCGCGCAAAAGTTATAGTGAATCATGCGATCATATTCTTTTCAGAGCGGAAATTAACGCAAAACGGTAAAACTAGTGCGAGAAATACCGCATGCGAAAATGTCGATTTTTCGCACGCGATAATACTATGGTGAATCGCGCACAAATTTACCGTGCAAATTTACCGCGCAAAAGCGTGCGATCATTTTTATCGCACTTTAGTGAATCAGGCCCTATATCAGTAATCAATAACGATGTTAAAATCTATGCAAAAATCTTAGCAGACAGGCTAGCCAAAATTATGCCACAACTCATACACCCACATCAGGTAGGTTTATCATGGGTAGAGATGCCACTGATAACATTAGACGGATCAAACATCTACTCCACCATGTCGAGAACCTTTCTATACCTGGTATCTTCCTATCGCTGGATGCAGAAAAGGCCTTCGACATGGTGGACTGGCAATTCTTAAAAGAAGTCGACACCACCACAACTCTCTGAAATAACAGCTAAAATCTGGTGGACATCTACAATGGAAAAACTGACCGCACTCATCCACCACAAAATGGACATATATGAAAAAATATGGACGCCCTGGACCACATGGACCGAAAATCAAAATAATCAGCCGACTAGCCAGACCTAAAAACGGACAATGCCAAGAGAAATTTCCTAATGCTAACCCGAGAACTAAATAAAATAAAGGAAAAAAAAGACTACCTGGATAGAGATGGCTAGGCGAGAGTCCAACCCCCCCCCTCTTTTACCCTCAACCCCCTATCTAACCCCTACTTTACTTTCTTTAACCCCCCTTGTTTCATATGTTTTGTATGCATTCTATTTTGTTGTAAAACAACTAATAAAACAAAGTTTAAAAAAAATAAAATAAAATGAATAAACAGTCTCACATGAAGAAAACTTGAAATAAATATATAGGGTGTTGGTTTCCCTTTGGGCAAAACATTAACCCTATCTGTAACAATGGCCCCTTTAGATCCTCTCAGGTCCCTGTCTGTGTTTCAAATGAGGGGTGGGCGTGTCCTAACGGTCCCTATAGGAGGGGGAGAGCCAATCACAGCCCTGCAGTCACACAAGCACAGGCAGGCTTTAGTTCCCTATCAGGTCAGCCTAGCTGCTGATTGGTTCCTATCCTGCACATCCAGAGAATTCAGCCAGCAGGAAGTGGCACAGATGGGTGGGGCTAGTGGGGTTTGGAGAAAGGAGGCATTAGAAATGCTGTATTTTGTATACTGAACATAAACATAAACATTCTGAACTTACTGCACAAGCCCAGGGGCTGAGAAGCCTAATTAAAGGGAAACTAAACCCTGCGGCACAGCGCGGCTCAACCAAACGTTACTCAGCTGTTGCCGGACTACAAATCCCAGAATAATGTAACATATAATGAAGGGTGAGGCATGCTGGGAGCTATAGTCCATAGCTATAGTTCCTGTGCCATATAATAAAGGGAAATAATGATACATTTATCTCTATATGTAAGGTAGCAGCAAGGGGCCTGACACAGGGCTGGGAATCAGCAGTCTAATTTGAGGCCTTCTTCAGTCTCTGGGTGAAGCTGAGACCAAAGAACCTTACTCCTTAGTACCTTTTGGTCAGGAGCAAAGGGGTTTGCACAAGCCTCTGGGTGAAGCTGAGCTTGAAGACTTTTGCTCCTTAATGCTGTGTGGTTGGGGGCAAAGGGGCCTGCACTAGTCCCCAGATGAAGTTGAGCCTGAAGATCCTTGTGCCCTAATTCCCTTTGGTTGGGGTTAAAGGGGCCTGCACTAGTCTCCAGGTGAAGCTGAGTCTGAATATCCCCTTGGTCTATGGGTGAAGCCAAGCTCAAATACCCTTACCCCTTAGTGCCTTTTGGCCAGGGGGCTGGGGATAAAGGGGCTCCCCTTGGTCTATGGGTGAAGCCAAGCTCAAATACCTGACCCTTAGTGCCTTTTGGCCAGAGGGTTGGGGGTAAAGGGGCCTGCACTATCCTCTGGGTGAAGTCAAGCCCAAAGATCCTTACTCCTTAGCACCTTTTGGTCAGGAGTAAAGGGGCCTGCACTAGTCCCCAGGTGAAGCTGAGCTTGAAGACTCTTACTCCTTAATGCCCTTTGGTTGAGGGTAAAGGGGCCTGCACTAGTCCCCAGGTGAAGCTGAGCTTGAAGACCCTTGGTCCTTAATGCCCTTTGGTTGAGGGTAAAGGGGCCTGCACTAGTCTCCAGGTGAAGCTGAGTCTGAACACCCTGACCCCTTAGTGCCTTTTAGCCAGGAGGCTGGGGATATAGGGGCTCCCCTTGGTCTGTGGGTGAAGCCAAGCCCAAATACCCTTACCCCTTAGTGCCTTTTGGCTAGGGGGCTGGGTGTAAAGGGGACTCCCCCTAGCCTCCAGGTGAAGCTAAGCCCAAACATCCTCACCCCTTAGAGCTTTTTAGACTGGGGGTTGGGAATAAAGTTGGGGTTAAAAAATAAATCCCCTAATATTATTGATAACTGTTTGGACAAGGGGGACATAGACTTTTTGGCTAAAGATGTGGATGTTGGTGAAATTTTGGTGACAGTGAAGTCAATGGCCTTAAATAAAACTCCGGGTAGTGACGGGATAATCAGTGAATTTTATGTGAAATACTGGGATATAATTAAGGAGGAGTGTCATGATACAGGCCTGTAAGGGTTAATCAAGCAGGCCAAGGTATCACAAAAATCTTTCCCCATGGGACAGAAACAGATGTATAACAGGCCTCTGGTCACTAGGGTCTGGAACCAGCCATGTGTAAAGGCCTCACATCCTGGAATGCCCAAACTCTAATCCCTGGCTGATAAGGGCCATGCCATGTGGGGGAGTGAAAGCCCACATGGGGTAAATTAGAGTTCACATCAAAACCCATCATAGGTGATGTGGAGGTCACACCATAACCCAACCTCACGAACATTTATTGTCCCAGAACCCATACTATTTATACTAGAGGTACCAAAACCTGAGTATATGTTTCATTTACGATTGCCTTTCTTACGGGTCCAAACATCGCTGGATTTGGGCACTCGGTTTGGCAGATAGGAGTATCTGGGCAGGGGCAGGTCACACAGTAGTGATGTTTAGTCTGTATGGGACCGGTGGGATCATTTAGAATTGATGAATCTAATTTCATCTTTCTATTATGTTCCCACAAGGAGTTATGGTCATCTTCATCATAGGTCCAGTCCCATACACTCAGGAGGTCATAAAACTCACACTGTGTCCTGCTAATGGTGACACCCCTTGCATTCCTGAGGGAGGGGGGAGTGTCCAGTTACCTGATCCCCTGCAAACTGGGATAAATAGTCAGCTCTTCTGACTATGCGCTGATATTCTTTGGAGGACCAATTTCTATTGGAAGTTTATCCTGTGGTTTCCCCTTGCCTCCAGGACTAGAAGGACTTTGCTTGGTACAGTATAGGACTTCTATATTTTTCCCTTTTATTTTAAACTGTTTGTACTTATTTTATCGTATGTCCTTTTTTGTAACATCCTGTTTTAACTTGCACTGTTATACTTTTTATAATATTAAATATAAAATTTAATAAGTTTGTCCTTGATGCTCTAAAACGTACCTAACCTCCGAGTGTGTAACTGAGTTGTGTGCCTTAGCCCTCTGTACGCTGTATGCTGATTAACCCTGTGACTGCTGGTAAGGAGAGTGTGTGTGTCAGTCCCTTACATTAACCCTTTCCCTACCAGTGTGCTTGGCATCTCTCATCGCCAGTATAAGAAGTATGAGAGTGGTGGCAGCAAGCTGTGTTTGAGTTTGTGAGCGTTGGTTGGTCTTTGGGGTGCTGTGCCGCTAGTCTGACCGGGGTGCCAGGTGTGTGAGACTGAGCAGGGGACCCTCTAGACAGCCACGCCTAAAGTCACGTGCGTCTGAAGTGCCGTAATCGTGACAAATTGATTGGCAGCGGTGTCATATTGTTATTTAGAGCATTAGTGCTTGGATTAAGTAATTGAACCTTGCACTAAAGACTGTGAATCCTTGAGAGGAGGAAACAGTCTTCAAAGACAAACTCAGTGCAGAGTAATTTTTTTTATTTAAGACATACGTGTTGCAAACAGTTTCCCTTCCCTTCTTGTTTTTCTTTTCTATCTTTTATTTTGGTAAAGTGTTGCAAGATGGCAGCATTTTATAAGAGGCAAACCAAGGAGACCCTCATCAACCTCTGTGAGCAAAGAGGCATTGATGCAGCTGACAAATCAAAGGAGATGTTGGTTTGTGCCTTGGTGGAACAGGAGCAGCAGAGCTACACCCCTGAGTCGGGAGACTATGCCACTCAGGACATGCCAGTGCTGAACTCTGCTCCTGGGTCCTCTCAGCGAGGGGATAGTAATAGCTGCAGTGGGCAGGGTGACAGGAATTCATCCTTGCAAGCAGCTTTGCAATTGTTGGGTTCAGATGACCCCCAGCTGCGCCTTCAGCTGATCCTGCAATATCAACAGGCGGAAGCAGGAAGAGAGGCCGCAGAGAGAGAGGCCGCAGCAGCAGCAGTAGCAGCAGAAAGAGAGGCCGCAGCAGCAGCAGCAGAAAGACAGGCAGAACGCCAGTATCAACTGGAGTTAGCAAAGCTCCAGCAACAGAGATTACCCCCACGTTCCAGTGAGTCCTCGGAATTGCGCCCTTTGATAACCTCTGCAGATAAATTTCCAGTCATGGATAAAGATGGTGACCTGGATACCTTTTTGCGGTGCTTTGAAAGAGCTTGCAGACAGTATCACTTACCCCGTGAGCAATGGGCAAAATACCTCACACCAGGATTAAAGGGTAAAGCCCTGGATGCTTTTGTGGACTTGCCACCAGAGTTTGATGGGGACTATGATGCTATAAAAAATGCTCTAATCAAGAAATACCATCTCACCCCAGAGGTGTATCGGAAAAAATTCAGGACTGTACAGCGCGGGCCTACAGACAGCTACTCTGATGTTGTGAGTAGTCTCAGAACCACATTTAAAGCTTGGCTGAGGGGACTCTCTGTTACCACATTTGATTGCCTGGAAGATCTTATGATAAAAGACCAGTTTTTGCACACGTGTCCTGTGGAAGTGAGGCAATTCATTATGGACCGTGAGCCCAAAACAGCAGATCAGGCAGCAGAGATAGCAGACACCTATGCTGCAAATAGGATGTCTGACAACCACAAAACTACCTCCCAAACCTGGAAGGGAGGTAAACCAACAGGCCACTTTCCTTCACATGCCAGCAAGGTGCCTGCCAGCCCTACACCCCGCCCTACTGCAGGTACCTCGCCACCAGTGGATACCCGGCAGTGTTTTGTATGCCGCAAGGTGGGCCATGTCAGCATAAATTGCCCAGAGAAGAGGAAGTCTGCACTTATGGGGAAACAGACCAGCTCATCCCCTGCTGTTTTGTTTGTTGCCGGAAAAGAGGGAAATAGTGTGGATAACTTACAACCTGTTACTGTGGGTAACAAGATCACTGTTGGACTCAGGGATACTGGAGCAGAAGTTACTCTGGTGCGGCCAGAGATGGTAAACTCTGAGGACATTATTCCTGGGAAAACCATGGATGTTAAAGGAATTGGAGGAACCAGTCCTGCAGTGCCCCTTGCACGTGTATACCTTGATTGGGGTGCAGGAAGCGGTATAAGGGAGGTGGGAGTGTCTGATGCTATTCCTACCAATGTGTTGTTGGGCACCGATTTGGGCAGGCTGGTATCCCAGTATGTACCTGCAACTGCTTCCCAGGAGTCTGTTCCACTATCAGAGACTTCTGAACACCTAAAGGTACTGTGTTATGACTCTGTACAATCTGGTAGTCTGGGGAATGAACACAGGGGGGCCACAGAATGTCCTTCTGTTACACAGGTTAGCAATATGTCCAGTGAACCTATAAGAAATGTTGGCAGGGGGGGTTGTAATGTTGATTGTTCTGTTGCAGTTGTGACACGAAGTATGGCAGCTCAGCCCTTGCCTGCAGACCTAGGGGAAGAGGTAAATACATCAACTTTCCCTTGTTCTGAAACCGAGCACATTGAAAGTAATGATCCTCTGCCTGTAATCTCAGTCTCTCTATGTCCAGAATCTACAGCCAGCTCCTCTGACTTTGAGGCTGCTCTGAAAACAGATGCTAGCTTGGAGAAACTGAGATCTTTGGCAGACAAACCCCCTACTGAGAATGACAGCGAGAAAATTTATTGGGACAAAGGAAAACTGTACAGGAAGGTAATTCCCTCTGACCCATCTGAACCATGGATGGCAGAGACACAGTTAATTGTTCCCTTTAACTACAGAGAGCAGCTGTTAAAGGTAGCACACGAAGTTCCCCTCGCTGGGCACTTAGGGGTACAAAAGACTAAAGCCCGTTTAACGCACAGGTTTTATTGGCCCAACATGGGTACAGACATTGCTAACTACTGCCGTTCTTGTCTTACCTGCCAGCGCCTTGGCAAATCTGGAGATATTGCCAAGGCTCCGCTGATCCCCTTACCCATTATTGATGAGCCCTTTCAGAGGGTGGCTGTGGATATTGTCGGGCCCTTAGCCATACCCAGTAGTTCTGGGAAGAGGTTTATTCTTACAGTAGTGGATTATGCAACCCGATACCCAGAAGCAGTAGCCCTGTCTTCCATAAGAGCAGACAAAGTTGCTGATGCCCTGCTGAGCATATTCTCAAGGGTTGGGTTTCCCCGGGAAATGCTCACAGATCATGGCACACAATTTATGTCTAGTTTAATGCAGAGTTTGTGCAAAAAGGTACAAGTGGAGCATCTAGTTGCTAGTCCGTACCACCCACAAACCAATGGCCTTTGTGAACGTTTCAATGGCACCCTAAAGCAAATGCTTAGGATGTTTGTAGACTCCCAGGGCAGGGACTGGGAGCGATATCTTCCCTATTTACTGTTTGCATACCGGGAAGTACCCCAAGCCTCCACGGGTTTTTCCCCTTTTGAGCTCCTGTATGGGAGAAGGGTCCGTGGGCCCTTAGATTTAATCAGGGAAGCCTGGGAGGGGAAAAATGTAGGTCCTGAAATTTCTGTGGTGGACTACGTAACAACATTCAGGGATAAAATGCAAACTCTGATGGGCCTAGTACATGAAAACATGAAACAGGCCCAGAAGACTCAAAAACAGTGGTATGACCGTAATGCCAGAGAAAGGGTTTATGAAGTCGGTCAGAAGGTGTGGGTTTTAATTCCTATGCGCCAGAATAAGCTACAGGCAGCATGGGAGGGTCCTTGCATTATCCAAAAACGTCTAAATGATGTAACATATGTAGTCGCTATGGATGAGAAGGGCCAGAGACAAAAGATTTTCCATGTAAATATGATCAAGGCTCACTATGACCGAACTGCTTGTGCCCTGCCAGTTTGCAGTTTGCCTACGGAGGGTGAAGTGGACTCCTTGGTCGACTTGCTAGCATCCACAAAGGACCCTGGGTCCTTTGCTGATGCACAAATTAATCCTCAGTTAACTGAAGGGCAGAAGGCTGAACTGTCGGAGGTGCTTGAATCATATCAGCAAACCTTCTCAGCAAAGCCAGGGAGGACACACCTTGTTGCTCATCATGTAAATACAGGTAGCCATTCCCCTATTAGACAGTCAGCTTATAGAGTTTCCCTAGAGGTACAAGCAGATATTAAAAGGGAGATAGAAGAGATGTTAACCCTTGATGTAATTCAGAAATCCCATAGTGCCTGGGCCTCACCAGTAGTCCTTGTCCCTAAGAAGGACAAATCAACCAGGTTCTGTGTGGACTACCGAAAGTTAAATGCTATAACTGTCTTTGATGCCTACCCCATGCCAAGAATGGATGAACTCTTAGATAAATTGGCAGGTGCCTGCTTTTTAACCATTATGGACCTGAGCAGAGGGTATTGGCAAATTCCCCTTACATCAGATGCCCAGGAAAGGTCTGCATTTGTCACTCCCTTTGGGTTATTTGAATTTAAAGTCATGCCCTTTGGCATGAAAAACGCACCTGCAACGTTCCAAAGAGTTGTGAATGGTTTGCTAGAAGGGATGGAACAATTTGCATTAGCCTATTTAGATGATATTGCTGTGTTCAGTCACACCTGGAAGGATCACCTATCTCACCTGTCCCAAGTCCTAGGTAAAATCAAAACAGCCGGTCTGACTATCAAACCTGGCAAATGTCAGATTGGCATGACAGAGGTGCAGTATTTGGGACACAGGGTAGGAGGGGGCACACTCAGACCAGACACAGGAAAAGTGGATTCTATAATGGCTTGGCCCACTCCTCAAACCAAGAAACAAGTTATGTCCTTTTTAGGAACTGCGGGCTATTATAGAAAATTTGTCCCAAACTACAGCTCACTGGCCAAACCCCTGACAGATTTGACAAAGAAAAAACTCCCAAAGGTAATTTTATGGACTCCTGACTGTGAAAACTCCTTTTTGGCCTTAAAAAATGCCCTAGTTAACTCTCCAGTGTTACAGGCCCCAGATTTTACACGTAGGTTTGTTGTACAAACGGATGCTTCCGCCTACGGCCTAGGTGCAGTACTCAGCCAGGTGAACCAAAGTGGAGAAGAGCATCCTATTCTATACCTAAGCAGAAAGCTGCTGCCAAGGGAAGTGGCCTATGCCACCATAGAGAAGGAATGTCTGGCAATTGTTTGGGCCTTGCAAAAACTACAGCCTTATCTATACGGACGTAATTTTACCGTTATTACAGATCACAACCCTCTTAGTTGGCTCACCCGCATGGCTGGGGACAATGGGAAATTGCTCAGGTGGAGTTTGACTCTTCAACAATATGATTTCACTATCCAACACAAGAAGGGGAGTGATCATGGAAACGCAGATGGTCTGTCACGTCAATCAGAACCCTTCCAGCATGAGCATGGTGCAGATGACCTGTGAGTCAATCTCCCCTTGCTCACTCTAAAAAGGGGAGGTGTCATGATACAGGCCTGTAAGGGTTAATCAAGCAGGCCAAGGTATCACAAAAATCTTTCCCCATGGGACAGAAACAGATGTATAACAGGCCTCTGGTCACTAGGGTCTGGAACCAGCCATGTGTAAAGGCCTCACATCCTGGAATGCCCAAACTCTAATCCCTGGCTGATAAGGGCCATGCCATGTGGGGGAGTGAAAGCCCACATGGGGTAAATTAGAGTTCACATCAAAACCCATCATAGGTGATGTGGAGGTCACACCATAACCCAACCTCACGAACATTTATTGTCCCAGAACCCATACTATTTATACTAGAGGTACCAAAACCTGAGTATATGTTTCATTTACGATTGCCTTTCTTACGGGTCCAAACATCGCTGGATTTGGGCACTCGGTTTGGCAGATAGGAGTATCTGGGCAGGGGCAGGTCACACAGTAGTGATGTTTAGTCTGTATGGGACCGGTGGGATCATTTAGAATTGATGAATCTAATTTCATCTTTCTATTATGTTCCCACAAGGAGTTATGGTCATCTTCATCATAGGTCCAGTCCCATACACTCAGGAGGTCATAAAACTCACACTGTGTCCTGCTAATGGTGACACCCCTTGCATTCCTGAGGGAGGGGGGAGTGTCCAGTTACCTGATCCCCTGCAAACTGGGATAAATAGTCAGCTCTTCTGACTATGCGCTGATATTCTTTGGAGGACCAATTTCTATTGGAAGTTTATCCTGTGGTTTCCCCTTGCCTCCAGGACTAGAAGGACTTTGCTTGGTACAGTATAGGACTTCTATATTTTTCCCTTTTATTTTAAACTGTTTGTACTTATTTTATCGTATGTCCTTTTTTGTAACATCCTGTTTTAACTTGCACTGTTATACTTTTTATAATATTAAATATAAAATTTAATAAGTTTGTCCTTGATGCTCTAAAACGTACCTAACCTCCGAGTGTGTAACTGAGTTGTGTGCCTTAGCCCTCTGTACGCTGTATGCTGATTAACCCTGTGACTGCTGGTAAGGAGAGTGTGTGTGTCAGTCCCTTACATTAACCCTTTCCCTACCAGTGTGCTTGGCATCTCTCATCGCCAGTATAAGAAGTATGAGAGTGGTGGCAGCAAGCTGTGTTTGAGTTTGTGAGCGTTGGTTGGTCTTTGGGGTGCTGTGCCGCTAGTCTGACCGGGGTGCCAGGTGTGTGAGACTGAGCAGGGGACCCTCTAGACAGCCACGCCTAAAGTCACGTGCGTCTGAAGTGCCGTAATCGTGACAAGGAGTTTTTGGAATTGTGTAAATATATTATGCTGAATGGAGTGTTGTCTAGATCAATGAAGGAAGGGGTTATTGTTTTAATCTTCAAAAAGGGGGATCGGCGGGATATTAGAAACTGGCGACCGATCACATTATTAAACTCCGATTATAAAATTCTGGCAAAGATGGTGGCGAACAGGTTGCGGCTGGTTGTGGAGAAGTTAGTTGGTGAATCTCAAGCGTGTGCGGTGCCTGGGCAGGTAATTACGGAGAATTTAATTTTGTTACGTGATATTATTTCTTATGTTCAAGAGAGAAATTGTTCCATGTTTGTTGCTTCAATAGATCTAGAGAAAGCATACGATAAGGTCTCACATAAGTTTCTGTTTGCTGTTTTAAATAGGATGGGGGTCCCAGAGAGGTTGCTAAAAGTGATTAAGGGGTTCTATTCTGATATTGTGAGCAGGTTGTTAGTTAATGGTTCTTTGGGTGAGAGCTTTAAGGTATTGTCTGGTGTGAGGCAGGGGGGCCCCTGTCTCCTATTGCTTTTATTTGTATAATGGAACCTTTATTGAGATTAGTGCAGAAAGATAAAGTTATTAGGGGATTTGATGTACCGGGGAGTGGGGGGAGGAAGGGTAAATCTTTATGTTACATGGATGACATTGTTATTTTGTGTGAGTCATATGGGGTGATACATAGGGTGAAGTTATTGCTAAATGTATTTTGTTGTGTATCAAATATGAGGGTTAATTGGAGTAAGTGTAAACTTTGTGTTTTTGGCAAAGATGTGGAACTAGAGGAGGATGTGATAGAGGTAGCAAAGGATGGAATGGAGGTGCTAGGGATCTTTTTTGATAAGGGATTGAGTGGGGGAGTGGTGTGGAATGCTGTGGGTGAGAAAATTGCAAGAAAATTGCGTTTTTGGTGCCTGAGAGACTTATCTTTGGCTGGGAAAGTGATTGTGGTCTTGTTGTCTATCATTATTTATGCAAGTAATGTATTCCCTCCGGATACCAAGTGTGTGCAAAAAATGAATAGGCTGATTTTTGTTTTCTTGTGGGGGTCCCGTATGGAGAAGTTGAGGAGAGAAATTGTGTATAAGCAGCAGAAAAATGGTGGGTTGGATTTACCAAATATTTGTGTGTTTGTGCAGCTGCAATATTGGGGCTGTATTGTGAGAATACTAAGTAAGGATAGCTGCTGTGCTTGTATGATTCAGTATATGGGCGGGTGGCTGTTTAGGCGGTGGGGATGGCAGGCTATAGAGTTAAATAGACCTGTTCATTTTGAAGTTCCTAAGTTCTATTTATGTCTGAAAGAGTTTAGGGATACATATGAGCTGGAGAAATTGGGAGTAGAAGAGAAAAATAAAAAAGTTGTTAAACAATGGATAAGGAGGAATGAGCGGGTAAGTAACATGGATGGGTTGAAGTCTGATGATTCTCTGAGATTGTGGAAAAAGTTGCAAAAGTCTGAGTTGGCAAAGCGTCAGCGGGATGTGGTATGGATGTCCCTGCACAAGTGCTTGCCGACAAGGGAATTTCTGGGGAAGCGGGGATTGTGTAGGGCTGCGGTGTGCCCAGTGGGGGGGTGCGGTGATGTTGAGACAGTAGGTCATTTATTTTGGGGTTGTGTGTATGCTCGTGAGGTTAGGGATGGGCTCAAACCTTTATTTAGAGAGTTATGTGGGTTGGAGACTGTTACCTGGGGAACAATTATGTTCGGGCTGGGTGTTGCTAACAAAGTGAAATCAAGAGTATTATGGCTGTTGTTAGGCTGTATTAAAGAAGTCCTATGGGATGTAAGGAATCTATTAATATTTAAAAACCAAGTGATTGGGAAAGAAATGTGTTTAAATATGATTTTGGGGAGATTATATGTGTATTATTTGAGAGATGTTTATCATTCAAATGCTACTGATGCAGAAGGCGTATGGAAGTATAAAAAATGACGGTTTCTGATCAAATAAATATGTATGGTTTTTTTTGTCATTAAATAAAGATGCCACGATGATGTAAATTGAAAGATTTATTGTCTAAATATTTGACTGAGTATCTTTCTAACCACTGAGTGGTTTAAAAAAAAAAAAAAATGCAGAGGCAGCAGAAAGTAGAGGGCACCGAGGATTGCTAGCCGCCAAGGCTAGCTAAACTGGCCAGCCCTCTCTCCCTATGCTAATGCAGAGGCAGCATAAAGTAGAGAGTGCCGAGGATTGCTAGCCACCAGGGCTAGCTAAACTGGCCGGCCCTCTCTCCCTATGCTAATGCAGAGGCAGCAGAAAGTAGAGGGCGCCGAGGATTGCTAGCTGCTAAGGCTAGCTAAACTGGCCGGCCCTCGATGCAGATGCAGATGCAGATGCAGATGCAGATGCAGATGCAGATGCAGATGCAGATGCAGATGCAGATGCAGATGCAGCAGAACGTAAAGGGTGCCGAGGATTGCTACCCGCAAAGGGTAGCTAAACTGGCCGGCTCTCTGCGGCACTCTCTCCCTATGCTAATGCAGAGGCAGCAGAAAGTAGAGGGCGCCGAGGCTTGCTAGCCGCCAAGGCTTGCTAAACTGGCTGGCCCTCTGCGGCCCACTCTCCGTATGCTAATGCAGAGGCAGCAGAAAGTAGAGGTCACCGAGGATTGCTAGCCACCAAGGCTTGCTAGCCACCAAGGCTAGCTAAACTGGCCGGCCCTCTCTCCCTATGCTAATGCAGAGACATCAGAAACTAGAGGGCGCCGAGGATTGCTAGCCGCTAAGGCTAGCTAAACTGGCCGGTCCTCTCTTCCTATGCTAATGCAGAGGCAGCAGAAAGTAGAGGGCGCCGTGGATTGCTAGCCTTGGCGGCTAGCTAAACTAGGTGGCCCTTTGTGGCCCTTTGTGGCCCTTTGTGGCCCTTTGTGGCCCTTTGTGGCCCTTTGTGGCCCTTTGTGGCCCTTTGTGGCCCTTTGTGGCCCTTTGTGGCCCTCTCTCCCTATGCTAATGCAGAGGCAGCAGAAAGTAGAGGGCGCCGAGGTTTGCTAGCCGCCAAGGCTAGCTAAACTGGCCGGCCCTCTCTTCCTATGCTAATGCAGAGGCAGCAGAAAGTAGAGGGCGCTGGGGATTGCTAGCCTTGGTGGCTAGCTAAGCTAGCTGGCCCTTTGTGGCCCTCTCTCCCTATGCTAATGCAGAGGCAGCAGAAAGTAGAGGGCACCGAGGATTGCTAGCCGCCAAGGCTAGCTAAACTGGCCGTCCCTCTCTCCCTATGCTAATGCAGAGGCAGCAGAAAGTAGAGGGTGATGAGGATTGATAGCCGCCAAGGTTTATTAAACTGGCCGGCCCTCTGCGGCCCTCTCACCCTATGCTAATGCAGAGGCAGCAGAAAGTAGAGGGAGCCGAGGATTGCTAGCCAACAAGGCTAGCTAAATTGGCCGGCCCTCTGCGGCCCTCTCTCCCTATGCTAATGCAGAGGCAGCAGAAAGTAGAGGGCGCCGAGGATTGCTAGCCGCCAAGGCTAGCTATACTGGCCGGCCCTCTCGCCCTATGCTAATGCAGAGGCAGCAGAAAGTAGAGGGCGCAGAGGATTGCCAGCCGCCAAGGCTATCTTAACTGGCCGACCCTCTCTCCCTATGCTAATGCAGAGGCAGCAGAAAGTAGAGGGCGCAGAAGATTGCTAGCCGCCAAGGCTAGCTAAACTGGCCGGCCCTCTCTCCCTATGCTAATGCAGAGGCAGCAGAAAGTAGAGGGCGCCGAGGATTGCTAGCCGCCAAGGCTAGCTAAACTGGCCGGCCCTCTCTCCCTCTATGCTAATGCAGAGGCAGCAGAAAGTAGAGGGCGCCGAGGATTGCTAGCTGCTAAGGCTAGCTAAACTGGCCGGCCCTCGATGCAGATGCAGATGCAGATGCAGATGCAGATGCAGATGCAGAGGCAGCAGAAAGTAAAGGGTGCCGAGGATTGCTACCCGCAAAGGGTAGCTAAACTGGCCGGCTCTCTGCGGCCCTCTCTCCCTATGCTAATGCAGAGGCAGCAGAAAGTAGAGGGCGCCGAGGCTTGCTAGCCGCCAAGGCTTGCTAAACTGGCTGGCCCTCTGCGGCCCACTCTCCGTATGCTAATGCAGAGGCAGCAGAAAGTAGAGGTCACCGAGGATTGCTAGCCACCAAGGCTAGCTAAACTGGCCGGCCCTCTCTCCCTATGCTAATGCAGAGGCAGCAGAAAGTAGAGGGTGCTGAGGATTGCTAGCCGCCAAGGCTGGCTAAACTGACTGGCCTGCTCTCCCTATGCTAATGCAGAGGCAGCAAAAAGTTGAGGGTGCTGAGGATTGCTAGCCGCCGAGCCTAGCTACACTGGCCGGCCCTCTCTCCCTATGCTAATGCAGAGGCAGCAGAAAGTAGAGGGCGCTGAAGATTGTTAGCCGCCAAGGCTAGCTAAACTGGCCGGTCCTCTGTGGCCCTCTCTCCCTATGCTAATTCAGAGGCAGCAGAAAATAGAGGGCGCCAAGGATTGCTAGCCGCCAAGGCTAGCTAAACTGGCCGGCCCTCTCTCCCTATGCTAATGCAGAGGCAGCAGATAGTAGAGGGCGCCGAGGATTGCTAGCCGCCAAAGCAATCTAAACTGGCCGGCACTCTCTCCCTATGCTAATGCAGAGGCATCAGAAAGTAGAGGGCGCTGAGGATTGCTAGCCGCCAAGGTTATCTAAACTGGCCGGCCCTCTCTGGCCCTCTCTGGCCCTCTCTGGCCCTCTCTGGCCCTCTCTGGCCCTCTCTGGCCCTCTCTGGCCCTCTCTGGCCCTCTCTGGCCCTCTCTGGCCCTCTCTGGCCCTCTCTGGCCCTCTCTCCCTATGCTAATGCAGAGGCAGCAGAAAGTAGAGGGCGCCGAGGATTGCTAGCCGCCAAGGCTAGCTAAACTGGCCGGCCCTCTGCGGCCCTCTCTCCCTATGCTAATGCAGAGGCAGCAGAAAGTAGAGGGCGCTGAGGAATGCTAGCCACCAAGGCTAGCTAAACTGGTTGGCCCTCTGCGGCCCTCTCTCCCTATGCTAATGCAGAGGCAGCAGAAAGTAGAGGGCACCGAGAATTGCTAGCCGCACAGGGTAGCTAAGCTAGTCTGCTCTCTGCGGCCCTCTCTCCCTATGCTAATGCAGAGGCAGCAGAAAGTAGAGGGCACCGAGGATTCCTAGCTGCCATGGATATCTAAACTGGCCGCCCCTCTGCGGCTCTCTGCGGCCCTCTCTCCCTATGCTAATGCAGAGGCAGCAGAAAGTAGAGGGCGCCGAGAATTGCTAGCCACCAAGGCTAGCTAAACTGGCCGGCTCTCTGCGGCCCGCTCTCCGTATGCTAATGCAGAGGCAGCAGAAAGTATAGAGTGCCGAGGATTGCTAGCCACCAAGGCTAGCTAAACTGGCCGGCCCTCTCTCCCTATGCTAATGCAGAGGCATCAGAAACTAGAGGGCGCCGAGGATTGCTAGCCGCCAAGGCTAGCTAAACTGGCCAGCCCTCTGCGGCCCGCTCTCCCTATGCTAATGCAGAGGCAGCAGAAAGTAGACGGCGCCGAGGATTGCTAGCCACTAAGGCTAGCTAAACTGCCTGGCCCACTCTCCCTATGCTAATGTTAATGCAGAGGCAGAAGAAAGTAGAGGGCGCCGAGGATTGCTAGCCGCCAAGGCTATCTAAACTGGCCGGCCCTCTCTCCCTATGCTAATGCAGAGGCAGCAGAAAGTAGAGGGCGCCGAGGAATCCTTGCCGCCCAGGTTAACTAAACTGGCCGGGCCTCTCTCCCTATGTTAATGCAGAGGCAGTAGAAAGTAGAGGACGCCGAGGATTGTTAGCCGCCAAGTCTAGCTAAACTGGCCGGCCCTCTCTCCCTATGCTAATGCAGAGGCAGTAGAAAGTAGAGGGCGCTGAGGATTGCCTGCCGCCAAGGCTAGCGTAACTGGCAGGCCCTCTGCGGCCCTCTCTCCATATGCTAATTCAGAGGCAGCAGAAAGTAGAGGGTGCTGAGGATTGCTAGCCGCCAAGGCTAGCTAAACTGGCCGGCCCTCTCTCCCTATGCTAATGCAGAGGCAGCAGAAAGTAGAGGGCGCTGAGGAATGCTAGCCGCCAAGGCTAGCTAATCCGGTTAGCCCTCATCTGCCCTCATCTGCCCTCATCTGCCCTCATCTGCCCTCATCTGCCCTCATCTGCCCTCATCTGCCCTCATCTGCCCTCATCTGCCCTCATCTGCCCTCATCTGCCCTCATCTGCCCTCATCTGCCCTCATCTGCCCTCATCTGCCCTCATCTGCCCTCATCTGCCCTCATCTGCCCTCATCTGCCCTCATCTGCCCTCATCTGCCCTCATCTGCCCTCATCTGCCCTCATCTGCCCTCATCTGCCCTCATCTGCCCTCATCTGCCCTCATCTGCCCTCATCTGCCCTCATCTGCCCTCATCTGCCCTCATCTGCTCTCTCTCCCTATGCTAATGCAGAGGCAGCAGAAAGTAGAGGGCGCCGAGGATTGCTAGCCGCAAAGGGTAGCTAAACTGGCTGGCTCTCTGCGGCCCTCTCTCCCTATGCTAATGCAGAGGCAGCAGAAAGTAGAGGGTGCTGAGGAATGCTAGCCACCAAGGCTAGCTAAACTGGTTTGCCCTCTGCGGCCCTCTCTCCCTATGCTAATGCAGAGGCAGCAGAAAGTAGAGGGCACCGAGGATTGCTAGCCGCAAAGGGTAGCTAAGCTAGCCTCCTCTCTGCGGCCCTCTCTCCCTATGCTAATGCAGAGGCAGCAGAAAGTAGAGGGCGCCGAGAATTGCTAGCCGCAAAGGCTAGCTAAACTGGCCGGCTCTCTGCGGCCCGCTCTCCGTATGCTAATGCAGAGGCAGCAGAAAGTAGAGGTCACCGAGGATTGCTAGCCGCCAAGGCCAAATTGCCGGCCCTCTCTCCCTATGCTAATGCAGAGGCATCAAAAACTAGAGGGCGCCTTTGATTGCTAGCTGCTAAGGCTAGCTAAACTGGCCGGCCCTCTCTCCCTATGCTAATGCAGAGGCACCAGAATGTAGAGGGCGCTGAGGATTGCTAGCCGCCAAGGTTTATTAAACTGGCTGGCCCTCTGTGGCCCTCTCTGGCCCTCTCTCCCTATGCTAATGCAGAGGCAGCAGAGGCAGCAGAAAGTAGAGGGCGCCGAGGGTTGCTAGCCGCCAAGGCTATCTAAACTGGCCGGACCACTCTCCCTATGCTAATGCAGAGGCAACAGAAAGTAGAGGGTGCCGAGGATTGCCAACCACCAAGGCTAGCTAAACTGGCCGGCCCTCTCTCCCTATGCTAATGCAGAGGCAGCAGAAAGTAGATGGCGCTGAGGATTGCTAGCCACCAAGGTTTATTAAACTGGCCAGGCCTCTGCTGCTCTCTCTCCCTATGCTAATGCAGAGGCAGCAGAAAGTAGAGGGCGCCGCGGATTGCTAGCCGCCAAGGCTAGCTAAACTGGCCGGCCCTCTCCCTATGCGATCGCTTCTCGGCCTTTTGGCTCAGACCAAGTGTAGGACTGAGTCAGAGGTGCCCAGGGACATCGCCCCTTGGCCTTGTAGCATCGGCTATCAGCCTTAAGCTACATGCTGCTTTTGGGGGGCTTTCTATCCTGGGCAACGAGGAGCGATCACCCCTTGCTGCAGTGAGAACCCTAACCCGTGGGGGAAACTGCGAGCATTCCTAAGATGGCTACGAGTGAGGATTCGGTTCCAGTCTTCGTGAGAGTCAGGAATTCGATCAGAATCGTTGCTGTGGATCCTTCGAACGCCGAGCAGAATCTGAAGTATGTGGTGCAGAAGGTTCTAGAGGAATTCGGCAGAGTCTCCAGGAGGGAAATTCTCGCTATTCAAGACTACCCGAAGAGAGGAGTGTATGATGTTACCTTCGATGGAGAGGGAGTCTTTCGGAGCTTCATGAGTATCCTGGAGGGAAACTTGGCTGATCCGAGATTGGAAGGATTTAAAGTTTTCCCACATTTTGCTGAAGAAGAAGTCTTCTTGGTGGTGAAATCTTATTCACCGTTCGTGCCGCTAAAAGAGATTGAAGCGGTCATTGGCAGGTACTGTAAAAAGCTTTCTTTTGCAGGTAAAATTTTGAATGAGTTGGGCATTTGGACTTCCAAGTACCGTTTTAAAGCAGTCTTTGAGAAAAAGGGTACGTATCCCCCTGCAAGATTCCGGCTGGGTACGGTAAATATCGATTGCTTTTTCAGTGGGATGCCAGATTTCTGCAAACGGTGTCGGCAGTACGGTCATGTTACAGACGGTTGTGTTCTGTGTCCAAATTGTGGTAAGGAAGGCCATGAGGTTGTGAACTGTTCTCTTCCGAGAAAATGTCATTTTTGCCTACAGGAAGGACATTTATATTCAAAGTGTCCGCAGAGGAAAGATAAACCTGAAAAGATTGTAAAACCTGCTGGTAAGTTAACTATTGTAGAATCAGTGACCTCTGGGGAGGAGTCGGAGCCAAGACAAGTTTCACAGGAGGGCCCTACTGTGAAGCGTACAAAGAAAGAGGAAAAGACAAAGGAAGATGGAAGTTCTGGAAGCAGTAGAGTAAGTACGCCTGCTAAATCTAGTAAATCTGTTTCTAAGTCTGTTTCTAAGTCTCTTTCTAAAGGTGAAAAGTTGTATCAGTATTACAAGGACAAGCCAGACAGAGAAGTTCGAGAGTTTTTTGAAGAATGGTCGGATGAAGAGGATTTTGATAGAATTAAAGGACAAATGAAAGGACTGACTCAAAATGAAATAAGGGAAATGGTACTGGGTCATATTAGGAATTTAAAGTAATTTTAAAATGTAAAAATAACAAAAAATTTAATAAAATTTAAAAATTGGTTTTTCTGTGATGTTGTAAAGTAATCAGTGGGTTTTCCTACGAAGTTGCTTTATGTAATAAAAAGGGCCTTACCGGCTCGGCGGGGACGCCCGCCGCGCCGCCATCGGCGGGGACGCCCGCCGCGCCGTACTCCCAATGCGCCGGTTCCTTCTTAGTGCGCGCGCGCGCGCACTTCCGCATCTCATAGGCGCATGCGCGCTGACGTCATGACGTCAGCGCGCAATGGCGCGAAATTTAAACTATTTAAAGGGCCATTTTCATACATTCATGGCCCGTGATAGGTTTTACTCCTGGTGCCTGTAAATTGTGCTTTATGCTTCCTGGTTGCTCCTGTTTTGACCCTGCCTGGCTTTGACGATTCTGATTCCTGTGTCCTGATCCGTGCCTGTCCCTGACTACTGTTTCTGCCTCATCCTTCTGATTGATTCCCGGTTTGACCCTTTGCCTGCCTGACGATCCTAGTTATCTGCCCGCCTCGACCCAAGCCTGTCTGACCACGTATTTGCCTACTCTTATCTGTACCGTGACCATCGGCCTTAAGACTTATATACAGTCGTGCCCCATTGCTAGCCAGAACTCCTGCTCTGCACCTCTCGTATAAGTCCAGGTGGCATCCGAGTAGCTGAGGGCTCCTCCCGAAGCCAAAGGCGGTCACACTACTGGTGAAGCACGAGCCGAGACCAGGGTGCTTTGCACTTGTTCTGGTATTGGGTGCCGATCGTGACATTATCACGGGCCATGGAAGACTATGGTCACGAAGCCGCTGCTGCTCCATCTGCCTCCTCCACCACTGAAGCGTTGCTGACCACCTTGCTTCAACGCCTAGAGGAACAGGAGCAGAAACAAAACTATCTCCTGCAGGGTTTTCATAATCTGACCCGTAAACTGGAGACCCCACAGCAGCGGTCCAGTCCAGGATCTTCTCCTCCTGTAGGTTCTGCTAACATGTGGGGTAACACCATCAAGCCCCAAGAACCTAAGATTGCC
The DNA here is from genome assembly GCF_000004195.4 of Xenopus tropicalis. NCBI lineage: Eukaryota > Metazoa > Chordata > Amphibia > Anura > Pipidae > Xenopus > Xenopus tropicalis. The sequence goes on along the minus strand of NC_030680.2, from coordinate 39,406 downwards.
TTCCCTGAAAAATTCTGTGGGGACCGATCCAAATTTTTCACATTTAAAGAGGCGTGTAAGCTATATCTTAGTTTCTTTCCTCATTCATTCTCTACTGATGAGGAGAGAGTAAGATTTGTAATGACCCTCCTTCAGGGTGACCCTCAGATTTGGGCCCTCAGATTGCCCACCTCAGATCCAGCCCGTTCTTCCTTAGACGCTTTCTTTGACTCCATGGCGATTCTCTACGATGACCCGGATCGTGCATCCACTGCCGATGCCGCGATTCGTAGGCTTCGCCAGGGGAAACGGGATGTAGAGGTGTACTGCACTGAATTCCGTCGGTGGGCAGTAGAAACTGGCTGGAATGACATGGCCTTGCGCAGTCAGTTTCGTATAGGCCTGTCTGATTCTATTAAGGATAGCCTGGTCAACTACCCCCTATCTTCTAACCTGGATGACCTCATGTCTTTAGCCATTCAGGTAGATAGGAGACAGAGGGAAAGAAGAGGTGAGAGGAATACCTCTCTTCGTTCTAATTTTTTCAGCTCTCCCAAAGCTGTGTCTAATTTTGAATGTGCTGGTCCCTCCGTACCTTTACCTCAGGAAGAACCCATGCAATTGGGCATTTCCCGCTTATCTCCTGAGGAAAAGGCTCGCAGGCGTTCCCAAGGGTTGTGTATATACTGTGGGGAGAAGGGTCATTTCTTAAATCAATGTCCTAAGAGGCCGGGAAACTCCCAAGCCTAAATGGAGAAGGGGAGCTCCATTTGGGTGCAGGTGTTTCCTCTCCCCTATCTGCCTCTAGGATTTTGATTCCGGTCAAACTAACCTGGCCCACGGGCTCGGTCAAGGTATCTGCTTTTGTGGACTCGGGGGCGGAGGGGAATTTTTTGGATGCCGCTTTTGCAGCCAAATTTGGTGTTCCTTTATTACCTTTAAGTACCCCCATGAGAATCATGGCAGTAGATCAAAGACCTTTAGGATCAGGGTTGGTTTCTGAGACAACCAGGTCTCTGTCTTTGAGTATAAATTCTCATTATGAGGAGTTAGCACTTTACATCATAAAGGGTGCTACCTATCCGCTCATTTTGGGGTTGCCGTGGCTCCAGACTCATAACCCCACAATTGATTGGGCATCCGGGAAAATTATACAATGGGGACCTAATTGTGTGGGTTCATGTTTCTCCTCTATAATGGCAATCACGTCCCTGGAGGGCTTACCCGCAGCTTATGATGACTATATCGATGTATTTTCAAAGAAGGCTGCCGAGACACTACCCCCTCATAGGCGTTATGATTGTCCAATTGACCTCATTCCCGGCTCTACTCCCCCCAGAGGAAGAACTTATCCTCTTTCATTGCCCGAGGCCCAGGCAATGAGAGAGTATATTTCCGAAAATCTAAAAAGAGGGTTCATTAGGCCCTCAAATTCCCCTGCCGGTGCTGGATTCTTTTTTGTGGGCAAGAAGGACGGAGGTCTTCGCCCATGTATTGACTATAGGGGGCTTAATAAGATTACTGTTAAAAACCGCTATCCCCTTCCACTAATTTCTGAGCTTTTTGATCGCGTTAAGGGTGCCAACATCTATACTAAACTAGACCTTAGAGGTGCTTACAATCTCATTCGTATCAGGGAAGGGGATGAGTGGAAAACTGCTTTCAACACAAGGGATGGCCACTATGAATACTTAGTAATGCCTTTTGGTCTCTGCAACGCTCCCGCTGTGTTCCAGGAATTTGTCAATGACATTTTTCGGGATCTGCTGGGGGTGTTCGTAGTGGTCTATCTGGATGACATTCTGATTTTTTCCTCTAACCTAAGTGACCATCGTAGTCATGTCAAAGAGGTGTTACGAAGGTTAAGGGAGAATAATTTGTACGCGAAACTTGAGAAATGCACTTTTGAGGTTAGTTCCGTCCAGTTCCTGGGGTTCCATATTTCTAGTAGGGGTCTAGAAATGGATCCAGAGAAAGTAAGAGCAGTTCTGGACTGGACACAACCTCTCTCTCTACGTGCTACCCAAAGGTTTTTAGGTTTTGCCAACTATTATCGTCAGTTCATTAAAAATTTCTCCCTGATTGTGGCCCCTATCACTGACCTTACTAAGAAGGGAGCAGATCCCAGCTTGTGGCCTTTTGAAGCTGTGCAAGCATTTAATTTTCTTAAGAAAGAATTTGTATCTGCCCCCATTCTCCGTCATCCTGATACTGCCCTTCCCTTTATTGTTGAGGTCGATGCCTCTGAAGTTGGGGCAGGGGCGGTTCTCTCTCAAAGGCATCCTTTGACTAACAAACTGCATCCCTGTGCATTTTTCTCTAGGAAATTTTCCCCTTCTGAAGCCAACTACGATATTGGTAATAGAGAACTGTTAGCAATTAAGTGGGCCTTTGAAGAATGGCGGCACTTACTGGAGGGGGCCAAACATGCTGTTTCTGTATTTACAGATCATAAAAATTTATTATATATTGAGTCGGCCAAACGGTTGAATCCTAGACAGGCTAGGTGGGCTCTATTCTTTTCCAGGTTTAATTTTTCTATTACTTATAGGCCTGGCTCCAAAAACACTAAAGCTGATGCACTCTCTAGGAGTTTTGAATCTAATCCTCCTGACCCTAGGGAGTGTATACCCATTATCCCAGGTGAGTTGATTGTGGCAGCTCTGGGGGTTGATCTCACCAACCTTTTATCCACAGTTCAGTTTTCTGCCCCAGTTGGGACTCCCTCCGGGAGGCTATTTGTTCCTGAAAATCTCAGGGAGCAGGTGTTAAAAGAAGCTCACGACTCTAAAATGGCGGGGCACCCTGGCATTGCCAAGACCGTGTCTCTCCTGTCTCGTAGCGTTTGGTGGCCCTCCCTCACTCGAGATGTCAAAGCGTTTGTTAATTCATGTTCTGTCTGTCATAGATATAAACCTTCCAGAAACCTTTCACAGGGATTGTTAAGGTCACTGCCAATCCCTGACAGACCCTGGTCCCATCTTTCGATGGATTTTATTGTAGATCTCCCTCCTTCCCAAGGGAAAACGGTAATTTGGGTGGTGGTGGATAGGTTTAGTAAGATGAGTCACTTCATTCCCCTCCCACACCTCCCTTCCGCTAAATCTTTGGCTGATTTATTTGTGTCTAATATTTTCAGGTTACATGGATTTCCGATTAACATTGTTTCAGATAGAGGAGTGCAATTTGTTTCTAAATTTTGGCGAGCGTTCTGTTCTCTGGTGGGGATTGAATTATCTTTTTCCACCGCATATCACCCTCAGACTAATGGGCAAACTGAAAGAGTTAACCAGTCACTTGAACAATTTCTGAGGTGTTATGTGTCTGACAATCAGTCCTCTTGGGCGGAGCTATTACCCTGGGCAGAATTTGCATATAATAACGCCACTCACTCCTCTACTGGTCAGTCTCCTTTTTTCATTGTCAATGGTCTTCATCCAAAAGCATTTTCATTTTCCGGTTCATTGTCATCTGTGCCCTCTGTTAATTCTTCGATTAGTCAGTTTGCTAAAATTTGGTCTGATGTTCATGATTCACTTTCTAAAGCTACTGCTATCCAAAAGAAATCTGCTGACAGATCCCGCAGGGAGGCTCCCCACTATCAAGTTGGTGATTCAGTCTGGCTATCCACAAAGAATATTAAGTTGAGAATCCCTTCTCTTAAGTTGGGGCCTAGATTCATTGGTCCTTATGCTATTACTGAGGTTATAAACCCCTCTTCTGTTCGTCTTAAGCTTCCGCAAACCTTTAAAATTTCTGATTCTTTCCATGTTTCCCTTTTAAAGCCAGCTCCCCAGGTCCGTGTATTGCCTGTTCCTCCCCCAGTATTGGTTGACGGGCAGTCCGAGTTTGAGGTACAGGAGCTTCTCGACTCTCGTATGGTGCGTGGTCGACTCCAGTATCTAGTAAGGTGGAAGGGCTATGGCCCTGAAGAGAATTCTTGGGTTTCAGTTAATGACATCAAGGCTGATCGTCTCAGGAAACAATTCCATTCTAGGTTTCCTAAGAGACCTGGGGGTCCAGTGGCCCCCCCTGGAGAGGGGGGTAATGTAATAAAAAGGGCCTTACCGGCTCGGCGGGGACGCCCGCCGCGCCGCCATCGGCGGGGACGCCCGCCGCGCCGTACTCCCAATGCGCCGGTTCCTTCTTAGTGCGCGCGCGCGCGCACTTCCGCATCTCATAGGCGCATGCGCGCTGACGTCATGACGTCAGCGCGCAATGGCGCGAAATTTAAACTATTTAAAGGGCCATTTTCATACATTCATGGCCCGTGATAGGTTTTACTCCTGGTGCCTGTAAATTGTGCTTTATGCTTCCTGGTTGCTCCTGTTTTGACCCTGCCTGGCTTTGACGATTCTGATTCCTGTGTCCTGATCCGTGCCTGTCCCTGACTACTGTTTCTGCCTCATCCTTCTGATTGATTCCCGGTTTGACCCTTTGCCTGCCTGACGATCCTAGTTATCTGCCCGCCTCGACCCAAGCCTGTCTGACCACGTATTTGCCTACTCTTATCTGTACCGTGACCATCGGCCTTAAGACTTATATACAGTCGTGCCCCATTGCTAGCCAGAACTCCTGCTCTGCACCTCTCGTATAAGTCCAGGTGGCATCCGAGTAGCTGAGGGCTCCTCCCGAAGCCAAAGGCGGTCACACTACTGGTGAAGCACGAGCCGAGACCAGGGTGCTTTGCACTTGTTCTGGTATTGGGTGCCGATCGTGACACTTTATTACTGAGTTAAACCCTCTCCCTATGCTAATGCAGAGGCAGCAGAAAGTAGAGGGCGCCGCGGATTGCTAGCCGCCAAGGCTAGCTAAACTCGCCGGCCCTCTGCGGCCCTCTGCGGCCCTCTGCGGCCCTCTGCGGCCCTCTGCGGCCCTCTGCGGCCCTCTGCGGCCCTCTGCGGCCCTCTGCGGCCCTCTGCGGCCCTCTGCGGCCCTCTGCGGCCCTCCGCTCTCCCTATGCTAATGCAGAGGCAGCAGAAAGTAGAGGGTGCCGCGGATTGCTAGCCGCCAAGGCTAGCTAAACTGGCCGGCCCTCCGCTCTCCCTATGCTAATGCAGAGGCAGCAGAAAGTAGAGGGCGCCGCGGATTGCTAGCCGCCAAGGCTAGCTAAACTGGCTGGCCCTCCGCTCTCCCTATGCTAATGCAGAGGCAGCAGAAAGTAGAGGGCGCCGCGGATTGCTAGCCACCAAGGCTAGCTAAATTGGCTGGCCCTCTGTGGCCCTCCGCTCTCCCTATGCTAATGCAGAGGCAGCAGAAAGTAGAGGGCGCCGCGGATTGCTAGCCGCGAAGGCTAGCTAAACTAGCCGGCCCTCCGCGGCCCTCCCTATGCTCATGCAGAGGCAGCAGAAAGTAGAGGGCGCCGCGGATTGCTAGCCGCCAAGGCTAGCTAAAATGGCCGGCCCTCCGCGGCCCTCCCTATGCTAATGCAGAGGCAGCAGAAAGTAGAGGGCGCCGCGCATTGCTAGCTGCCAAGGCTAGCTAAACTGGCCGGCCCTCCGCTCTCCCTATGCTAATGCAGAGGCAGCAGAAAGTAGAGGGTGCCGCGGATTGCTAGCCGCTAGGGCTAGCTAAACTGGCCGGCTCTCCCTATGCTAATGCAGAGGCAGCAGAAAGTAGAGGGTGGCACGGATTGCTAGCCACCAAGGCTAGCTAAACTGGCCGGCCCTCCACTCTCCCTATGCTAATGCAGAGGCAGCAGAAAGTAGAGTGCACCGCGGATTGCTAGCCGCTAGGGCTAGCTAAACTGGCCGGCTCTCCCTATGCTAATGCAGAGGCAGCAGAAAGTAGAGGGTGGCACGGATTGCTAGCCACCAAGGCTAGCTAAACTGGCCGGCCCTCCGCTCTCCCTATGCTAATGCAGAGGCAGCAGAAAGTAGAGGGCGCCGCGGATTGCTAGCCGCCAAGGCTAGCTAAATTGTCCGGCCCTCTGTGTCCCTCCGCTCTCCCTATGCTAATGCAGAGGCAGCAGAAAGTAGAGGGCGCCGCGGATTGCTAGCCAGTGATCGCTTTTCGGCCTTTTGGCTCAGACCAAGTGTAGGACTGAGTCATTGGGTGCTGAAGGACACCTCTCCTCGGCCTTTGGGCATTGGTGGGTAACACCACCTTAAAGGACAACTAAAGCCTAAAAAAGAATATGGCTAGAAATGTTTAGCTATGTATTTTGGGCCCTTGTATCAGCCCAAAATCCCCAAAGCTATATAGAAATAAAGATTCATGCCCCTGAAGATGCCCACAGTAGCTCTCCATCTTTTGCCCAACTACTGCACATGCTCAGTTTGCTCTTGACTGATGTCACTGACCTGAGCTTAGGGATCGACTCACAATATTTTTCTTTCCCCTGCCAGCTTGGTCTGGTCACTATTAAACATGCATACTAGCCAACCAATCACAGTCCTGTCTGGCTGCTCTCTTAAAAACTAAAGGCCTTTTGAGCTTGGGGAGAGACTTTAGCTGAATCCTTATTGTGGGGCTTCTCTTTCCCCCTTGTAATGACCCCAAATACTGAGCTGTGTAACAAATATAAGTTACAAAGGTTGGAAACAGAGACAGAAGCTGAGACAAAAGTTCCAGTCACTTTGCTGTTACAAACAGCCCCTCTGGGAATAAACTGCCCCATTGTAAAGGTTTCTCTGTATGTAACACAGTGAGTGTATCTGCCCCTTACACTCCCCCCCCCCCAGGGAGCCGGATTTACTCACATCAGCTGGGATTCTCATTGGGGGATTCTTTTGCATATTTATGCAGCCACTGGCTTTGTGCTGTTGTTTTGATAATTTACTACGTTCCCTAAGCTCCGCCTCCCAACAGCAGCTCAGAGCAAACTGAGCATGTGCAGGAGCCAGATCTTATAGAAGATGGTATAACAAAGTAACAAGATGGCGGCCCCCTCGGGACAACTTTGAAAGCGTAAATCATTATTTAAATAAGGCTTCTCAACCCCTGGGCTTGTGCAGTAAGTTCAGAATGTTTATGTTTATGTTCAGTATATAAAATACAGCATTTCTAATGATTTTCTATTTTAGGGTTTAGTTCTCCTTTAAACTCTTCAGTGGGCCCCTGGTGTTCATATTCAGGGTGTTTTATCTTGGTACCTAATGCTATGTGGGAGATAAGATGCTGGAAACTGGAAGCTTTGAGTGGATTTTTGGAAATGTTATCAAAATTGCCAACTTTAGGAAAGCTGTGCGGCTTGGTACTGTGGAGTAGAAAGACACGGGTACCCATTTTAGATTCGGGGGAATGTGTACTTTCCAAAAATATATGACTTTCTGGGGTGAATGTACTTTTTACTAGCTTTATCCCACATATAATGATGTAAATGTTGATTTTGCAGGAGCTGAAATGACAGAAATGACAGTACATATGGGGGTTCCCATTGGGGCCCCTACATGCCACATACTTAGCTAAACCTATACATATTGGGCATCAAACTGTTCAGGGGACCCCTGGCGTTCATATTTAGGGTGTTTTATTTGGTTACTTTATGACCTTTAGGAGTTAAGATACTATAGACTGGAAGCTTTGAAGCGATTTTAAAAAAATTTCACAAATTTTGATAAAAACCAATAACTTTAGGAAAGCATTGTGACTTGATAGTTTGGAGTAGACAAACAGTTCTACCTATTCTGGATTCCCCAGAATCTCTTCTTTCTAAAAATGTAAAATTTTCTGGGATAAACTTTCTGTTAGTGGAATTTTTGGCCTTGAAATCTAAAGTATGCAGCTTTCTGGAGCAGTGCTTTGGAAATTTGGTAGTGTACTGCTGGGTGTTTTTGACCTATAAAAGTGAGAAATCTCCATAAAACTATATATATTTGGTATTGGCACGTTCAGGAGACATGGGACTTTCCAAATCAGTTGTAATTTCATGCATAAACTAATTTTTGTTTCTGGTGCATGTGTTTATATTATGGAAAATATGATTTTTTTTCATTTTTTAGACATTTAGAAGCCTATATCTTGTTACAGAATTGGAATTACACAAATATTCTACCATATTTTAAAAGCTTAGGTTGTCCTGAAAAAAACAATATATAGTTTTCCTGGGTAAACTAAAAGTCCCCCCAAGGAAAGGCCCCTAAAGTGAAACAGTTCAAAAACTGTCTGGCAGTAGAAGTTCCGCTTTGTCCAAAACGGCTGGCAGTGAAAGGGTTAATGCCATTTTACTTGCCTATGCAGTACTGCTCTGTCCATTTACTTTGGAAGAGTCCAATATTGAAGGGGCATAGTAGAACCCCCACTCTGCAGGCAACTTCAACCGTCTCTTCAAAACATTATTTAGTAGAATTAAGTTTAAAACAACTGGAAGGGTGGATGGGTAGAATTCCCTACCATGCAGTTGAACTGAAGAAGCCACTCGGATGAGGGTGAAATTTTTTCAAGAAAACTCAGAAAGTCCAGTTGTTTTAGACCTAATTCTACTAGATACTGTATATCATGGGCTGGGTGAATGAGAAGCTTCATAAACATCTCTTTAAAACATTATTAACCAACAATGGGCAAATCTGCCCCTTTTCACTGCGCAAATAAAATTGCGAAATGGCAAAAATTCACAAAGCACATTGAATTCACAAGGGTTTTTTTTTTCCAATTCTTGGCATTTTATTTTCCAGAGCACAATACATTGGAGTCTATGGAGCAAAGCCCGGCAAAAAAAAAGTTGCTTATCACTATTAGTAAATACAGCACCAACATATTCCTAAGGATTTGCAGACATGCTTGGATTTGTGCAACAAGTGACATCCTAGCCCAAAGCCATCGCTTGATAAGGTTATAGCAATAGGACAAGCCATATATACCCTACTGTACAAAACTCTAGTTCATGTTTTTATCTGTATAACTATATAGGCTGATGCCACACGGGGCTGAGGTACACACAGTGGATTTTGGTGTGGAAATGAATCCTCACATATGTACCTGCCCCGGGCCGGAGCAATGGTTCTGGGTGCAGACAAGGAAGGAGGTTGATGCCAGCATGGGGCTGATTCTCAGCCTGTGATTTTCCCACATTCACATACATTTGGCACAGCACATACATAATAATAGTAATAATAATGCTTTATACAATGTTAATTTTGCCTAAACCTTAACCTTAAGCTTTAGTGGCCTTTAAACTTGATTAGATCAGTGATTCTGCTCCTGTACAGCAGGGCCCCCCATAGAGTTACAAGGAAGAACGTTACCATTTAGAAGATGAGACAAATGACTTCTTGCTGCCAGAGATGCAAAATGGATCATTGCTCCTTCTATATTGCTGCAGTTGCAGTTGGTCAGTGCAGTTGGTGGAACAGACAGGGAGCTGCTCTATTTATTAGGACAGTGAGGGTGGGTATCATGGTGCTTATATACAGTTCCCTGTTTGCTGATGGCTCTTATGTGATGCTTGGAGCTACAGGGAAGAAATGATTCCCAAAATACCAGAGTTTAATACAGATATATAGAAAATTAAACATTTATAGGCACAAATGGAACTCACAGTAGATGGATTTGCTGAGGTAAAGAGGCCCAGGCACACTCAGTACCAGAGCGTATCCCACACTCACACTCCTCTCTGGGGACTGAGCAGGATCCCACTCCCCTCTGTGTGACACCCTGTAGGGGGCCTGGGTCACTTCCAGTGGAACCTCCAGACCCTCAGTCTTCGCAGTGAATTTCCACATTTCGCCATTGGCAAATTGTTTTGCGAAACTTCTGTGAAAATTCACCACGAAAAATTTGGCGCGTGGAAATTTTTTTGTTGCGCGTCAAATTGGGCATGGTCGCATCAAAATGGGCATGTAGTGTCAAAAAAGGGTGCGGTCATGTCAAATAAGCGAGGGCGACAAAAAAATAGACACGAGTGACAAAAAAATAGCCACAGGCGACAAAAAAATCACAGAACAAATGCGTGTCACTAATTTTTGGCCATTTCGCGAATTTTCTGGCAAAGCGAAATGGGACAGATTCGCTCATCACTACTGTTATGGCAAAGAAAGCAGCGCCAGAGTGAAGCCCCATGATTAATTACATCACAGAGTCAGTGCAAGTTCAGGAAGTGGTGGTTGCACCTACGTTGGGGGGGTGCCCCTTTCCAAACCCATGGCAGAGGGAAGCAGCCAGAAGGAATTGTGGGCCTCACTCAAATGGGTGCGGCTGAGCTTTAGAAGACCTGCTCAGAGCATGCAGCAGATGTGAAGGTGAGATCCAAACCTACAAGAGACACTAAACCCTGCTGTGCAACACTGCTCAACCAAACTTTACTCAGTTAGTAGTGAATTAAAAATCCCAGTGTAGGGGACTGGAAAAATATCTACCACTTTCTCGGGCAGTTTCTCCTAGACAAGGCTGGCACCAGGGGTAGACAAAAGAGGCACCTGCCTAGGGCACAACTCTGGGGGGGGCACCAGTCAATTACCTCTCCTGCCTACCCCTGGTCCTAGGGCACCCAGTCAGCTTGGGCCTCCCCTGTTCCTTGATCTTAGAAAGCTAAGGAGGATCCTTGGGTATAGAAGGGCCCTAAAGTCCTGTTCCTAAGGTAAAGTTTGCCCCTGGCAGTTTAGAAACTAAACCACAGTCCAGAGAGAAAATCTGGAGAGTAACTTCTAAAACTTCTATATGCACCACATTAAAGGGAAACTAAAGTCTAAAATAGAAAATAATTAGAAATTCTGCATTTTGTATACAGAACATAAACATTATGAACTTGCTGCACCAGCCCAGAGATTGAGAAGCCTAATTAAAGTAAAGCTTTAGGGTTTCAAAGTTGTCCACAGGGGGCCGCCATCTTATTACTTTGTTATACCTTTATTATAAGGGCTTGCACATGCTCAGTGAGCCCTGGGCTGCTGTAAGGAGGCGGAGCTTAGGGAATGTAGTAAATTATCAAAACAAACAACACAAGTCACATTACATCTGCCATAGAAGCTGATACAGCAAAGCTGATTAATAATAAGAATCATAATATGCAGCCTGCACTGGTTCCTGTGTTGCCCTGTAATGTAATGTGGGTTTTAGAGTTTTTTTCTTTTGTTTAATACAAGTTTTCCCAGCTCCTCAGTGTCAGTGGCTGCATTAATATGCAAAAGAATCCTCCAATGAGAATCCCAGCTGATGTGAGTAAATCCGGCTCCCTGTTCTCTGTTCCTGCAATTGGAGTTGGGAGCAATAAGCACAGTTTCCCAGCACTGAACAAGTCTGTCCCTTTATCCCCATGTCTGATTCCTGTGCCATATAATGAAGGGAAAATGCCATCATTATCTCTATATGTAAGGTACCAGCAAGGGGCCTGACACAGGGAATCAGCATTCTCATTGGTCGGTGCTCTTGTGTATATATTTTTTCCTTCAACCTCCATAGAGAACTAGGTGGAACCTAAAAATGACCCCATTGGCACAGAGACACAGGTGCATCATGGGTACAGGTACATATAAACTAGCGCTGCCCTATTATACACATTGTATTACAGGATATCAATACAAACAAGCTTTAGCTCAGTATTTAGACATAACTTGTTTATAACAGACTCCCAAATATTCCCATATCCCCATCCCCCAAAATATCAGCTCAGGAGATAATTGGGGCTTTTTCTAATATAAACACATTCTGAATTCTCTCCTTCTACAAATGACTTTCTCTTATACTCACATTACACTGACCAAAGCAAAGGCTTGCTGAGCAGACTGGGGGTGCCATACAGCCTGGGGGCGCCATACAGCCGGGGGGCGCCATACAGCCGGGGGGCGCCATACAGCCGGGGGGCGCCATACAGCCGGGGGGCGCCATACAGCCGGGGGGCGCCATACAGACGGGGGGCGCCATACAGACTGGGGGTGCCATACAGCCTGGGGGTGCCATACAGCCTGGGGGTGCCATACACAGCCTGTTTATAATAGTGAGACACAAACTCTGAGCTCAGTGTCAGTCACTTTGCATCCTGGGAAGGAACATAGTGTTTGTGCAGAGGTTCCCCTGTACATGTTGTTCTGCCTATACACCTACTGGCACAGTTTGGCCTCTCCCCGTGTGTAATGCACACACACACCCCCATGCAACTGCTTCATAAACACTTTGAGGGAAGTTATTAGTTTGTTGTGTGGTTGTATATATAAAAAAAAAAAAAAAAAACAAGCCCCAGTGCTAAAGCTAATAATATTCTGTACCTTAGCCCTGGGGGGGGGAGTGTAAGGGGCAGATACACTCACTGTGTTACATACAGAGAAGTTATTGGGCTGATGGGCACTAAAGTGAGTAATATTCTGTACCTTAGCCCTGGGGGGGAGTGTAAGGGGCAGATACACTCACTGTGTTACATACAGAGAAGTTATTGGGCTGATGGGCACTAAAGTGAGTAATATTCTGTACCTTAGCCCAGGGGGGGGGGGAGTGTAAGGGGCAGATACACTCACTGTGTTACATACAGAGAAGTTATTGGGCTGATGGGCACTAAAGTGAGTAATATTCTGTACCTTAGCCCTGGGGGGGAGTGTAAGGGGCAGATACACTCACTGTGTTACATACAGAGAAGTTATTGGGCTGATGGGCACTAAAGTGAATAATATTCTGTACCTTAGCCCTGGGGGGGGTGTAAGGGGCAGATACAGTCACTGTGTTACATACAGAGAAGTTATTGGGCTGATGGGCACTAAAGTGAATAATATTCTGTACCTTAGCCCTGGGGGGGGGGGGGGGGGAGTGTAAGGGGCAGATACACTCACTGTGTTACATACAGAGAAGTTATTGGGCTGATGGGCACTAAAGTGAGTAATATTCTGTACCTTAGCCCTGGGGGGGGGGGGGGGGAGTGTAAGGGGCAGATACACTCACTGTGTTACATACAGAGAAGTTATTGGGCTGATGGGCACTAAAGTGAGTAATATTCTGTACCTTAGCCCTGGGGGGGAGTGTAAGGGGCAGATACAGTCACTGTGTTACATACAGAGAAGTTATTGGGCTGATGGGCACTAAAGTGAATAATATTCTGTACCTTAGCCCTGGGGGGGGGGGGGGGGGGGAGTGTAAGGGGCAGATACACTCACTGTGTTACATACAGAGAAGTTATTGGGCTGATGGGCACTAAAGTGAATAATATTCTGTACCTTAGCCCTGGGGGGGGGGGGGAGTGTAAGGGGCAGATACACTCACTGTGTTACATACAGAGAAACCTTTACAATGGGGCAGTTTATTCCCAGAGGGGCTGTTTGTAACAGCAAAGTGACTGGAACTTTTGTCTCAGCTTCTGCCTCTGTTTCCAACCTTTGTAACTTATATTTGTTACACAGCTCAGTATTTGGGATCATTACAAGGGGAAAGAGAAGCCACACTAAGGATTCAGCTAAAGTCTCTCCCCAAGCTCAAAAGGACTTCAGTTATTTAGAGAGCATCCAGACAGGACTGTGATTGGTTGGCTAGTATGCATGTTTAATAGTGACCAGACCAAGCAGGCAGGGGAAAGAAAAATATTGTGAGTGGATCCCTAAGCTCAGGTCACTGACATCAGCCAAGAGCAGACTGAGCATGTGCAGTAGTTGGGCAAAAGATGGAGAGCTACTGTGGGCATCTTCAGGGGCATGGGGCTTTATTTCTATAGAGCTTTGGTGACTTTGGGCTGGTACAAGGGCCCAAAACACATAGCTAAACATTTCTAGCCATATTCTTTTTTAGGCTTTAGTTGTCCTTTAATGCAGCCATTAGCTCTAGAGAGCTGGAAAAAGTATATTAAACAGTACAAAAGAAAACTATAAAACCCACTTTACATTACAGGGCAACACGTAAACCAGTCCTGTTTGAATATTATGGTTCTAATTTTTAATCAGCTTTTATGTTTCTATGGGATGTTACCTGCAGTTTTATAATTTACTATTATCTCTAAGTTCTGCCTCCCAACAACAGCTTAGAGCCCACTGAGCATGTGCGTGGTCTTGGTCTTACTAACACCGCACTTTTCTTTTTCACTTTTCTAAAACGCATTGTCTTTTTGGAATTTGTAATTCAAATTATACTTCTGTAAAGACATAAATGTTCCATATAGAAGGTAGAAGGTATTTAAAAAGTTATGAGAACTTGTTTCCAAGTAAATGGGACTTTGTATTCATCTCAGGTCTCAATAAAATAATGTAACATTTGGGCAGAAATATAGAGGCTAAAAGCCCCGCGCTTGAGGTGAGTATGGCAAATATCTCCACACACACAGTGTTTTTGCCTTTGGTGCTCAGATAGGCCGGGATCATTGTGATCCAAACACTGCAGAAGAGCAGCATGCTGAAAGTGATGTACTTGGCCTCATTAAAACTGTCCGGTAAGCTCCGAGCTAAAAATGCTAAAACAAAACTAACAGCTGCCAGAAGCCCCATATACCCAATAACTGAGTAAAAGCCAATAGCTGAGCCCTCATTGCACTGAATGATGATGGTTCCAGGGGAAGTGTGAATGTCCAGTTCCTGAAAGGGAGGAGAAATGGCCAACCAAGTCATGCAGATGATTATTTGAATGGATGAGCAGAACAAGACTACAGAATTGGACAGTTTGACTCCCAGCCATTTTCTCCATGAGCTCCCTGGCTTGGTGGCTTTGAAAGCAACACAAACCATGATAGTCTTGGCCAGGAGAGAAGAGACAGCTATGGAGAAGGTGATTCCAAAAGTGATGATGCGCAGCATGCAGGTTATATCCACAGGGCGACCGAGGAACAGAAACACACTGAGGAAGCTCAGCTTGATGGAGACAAGGAGGAGGAAGCTCAGGCTCCGGTTGTTGGCTCTCACTATGGGGGAGTCCCGGTATGTAATGAAGGCGCCTAATATTAGTAGAGTTGTAAGAAAAATCAGAACTGAAATTGATGAAAAAAATACAGAAATCATATCACTTGTATATGAGAGAAATTGTTCTTGCAATACACTGATTTTTTTCTCTCATTGGGCCATTCCATGTCTGGGGATCTGATGCAGTTCTCATTATCTGTAACAATAACAAAACAAATGCAAAATAAAATATATTTGGTTATCGGTGATAAACGATTAAAAGAATAAAATTGAGAGTGTACTTACTAATGCTAGCACTGCGCTATGAATACTGTCACGTACAATTAGGATAATTTGGTAGTTAAATGGACACAAATCCCAGCACTAAAGCTGCCCCACAGCGCCCCCTAGTTCTCTATAGAAGTTGATAAAAAACATAATTTTACATGGAAACCAATTCCCCAATGTGAATTCTACCAAAAACTTAATTAATGATACAAGAGAAGTGACCAATGAGAATGCTGATTCCCAGCACTGTGTCAGGCCCCTTGCTGGTACCTTACATATAGAGATAATGATGGCATTTTCCCTTCATTATAGATGCAGGAGAAGTGACCAATGAGAATGCTGATTCCCTGTGTCAGGCCCCTTGCTGGTACCTTACATATAGAGATAATGATGGCATTTTCCCTTCATTATAGATGCAGGAGAAGTGACCAATGAGAATGCTGATTCCCTGTGTCAGGCCCCTTGCTGGTACCTTACATATAGAGATAATGATGGCATTTTCCCCTCATTATATGGCACAGGAATCAGACATGGGGATAAAGGGACAGACTTGTTCAGTGCTGGGAAACTGTGCTTATTGCTCCCAACTCCAATTGCAGGAACAGAGAACAGGGAGCCGGATCTACTCACATCAGCTGGGATTCTCATTGGAGGATTCTTTTGCATATCAATGCTGCCAATGCGGGCACTGGGGAGCCTGAAAAGTTTTATTGTGCAATATTGCTTTAAGAATCCAAACCTGATGTTGCTGGACTTCAGCTCCCAGCATGCCTCACCCTTCATTATATGTTACATTATTCTGGGATTTGTAGTCCAACAACAGCTGAGTAAAGTTTGGTTGAGCTGTGCTGTGCAGCAGGGTTTAGTGTCCCTTTAAGACTTCAGTTTGGCCAAATTCAAAAGCTGAATCCTACATGACACAACTTCTAGATATAAAAATTTGTTTATATAAAATAGAGAGCCATTAAACGGTCAGTGGTCAGTGGTCAGTGGTCAGTGGTCAGTGGTCAGTGGTCAGTGGTCAGTGGTCAGTGGTCAGTGGTCAGTGGTCAGTGGTCAGTGGTCAGGTCGCCCCTACACCCACGACCCCCAGGCCAAAAGGCACTTAGGTGCAAGGGTCAATGGGAACCTTCACACAAAGGCTAGGGCGCACCCCTTTATCCCACAACCCCCAGGCCAAAAGGCACTTAGGTGCAAGGGTCAATGGGAACCTTCACACAAAGGCTAGGGCGCACCCCTTTATCCCACAACCCCCAGGCCAAAAGGCACTTAGGTGCAAGGGTCAATGGGAACCTTCACGCAATGGCTAGGGCAAGCCCCTTTATCCCCAAGCACCAGGCCAAAAGGGTCATTAACTCACCTTCACCTGAAGGTTAGGGAGAGCCCCTTTATCTAAACACACAGCGCAAAAGGCACAAAGGTTGTTGGCCTCACATTCACCTAAAGGCTTATAAAAACCCCTTTATCCCTGACCCACAAGCCAAAAGGCACTAAGGGGCAAGGATCATTGGATTCACCTTTGCCTGAAGACTACACTTGCTTGTACAGTTATAAAACATCCCTTAGACCTAGTACAGTACCCCCAGCATGTGCCCAGTCCATTCACCATGGGGGAAAAGGCAGAAGGTCTATAGGCAAAACCCCACGCTAAGTACAGGGAAACCATTGCACAGACACTATATACCTTCCCAGGCATGCTGATTTGCATATGCAAAGTGACTGATTTTAGGGTGCCCCATTGCACAGCTCTGTCGGGGGGGTACGGCCATATTGAAGTTTCCTATAGAAGGAGTTGCATTTTTTCCCCCTTTTCTAAATTCTCCACCTTAGAGAGGAAGATATGCCTGGATTTCCCCTGAAATAAACAACTCAATTAGACCCTGACAAATTCACTGACATAATCACAGTAACATTGCTTGTGGCATCTCTTTGCTCCCCCATAACTAGAGATGTAGGGAACTGGTCGCCGGAGAACTAATTCGCACGAAAATCGGGTGTTCACAAGTTCGCAAGCCACGATGTACATGGCAGCCAATCAGGCAGCCCTCCCTCCTGGACCACTCCCTTCCATATATAAACCGAAGCCCAGCAGCCATTTTACATTCTGCCTGTGTGTGCTTGTTGAGTTAGCATAGGGAGAGAGCTGTGCAGGGGTTTGAGGGACAGTTTAGGTAGCTTTGCTGACTAGTGATCTACTTTCTACTGCTCTGTATGTAGCTGCTGGGGACAGCTGTCCTGCTGATCATCTGCTGTAACCCAATAGTCCTTGTAAAAGCAGTTTATTACACAAGTTTAGAAATGTAGTGTGATTTCTGCCCTTTACAGCACAAAACGCAACATTGTGTCAACAACGTATTTTTCAGAGAAATTTTTGCCCTTGATCCCCCCCCTGCATGCCACTGTCCAGGTCGTGGCACCCTTTAAACAACTTTAAAATCAGTTTTCTGGCCAGAAATGGCTTTTCTAGGTTTTAAAGTTCGCCTTCTCATTGAAGTCTATGGGGTTCGCAAAGTTCGCAAAAGTTCGCACTTTTTGGCAGAAGTTCGCGAACGGGTTCGCAAACTTTTTTTCTGAGGTTCGCTACATCTCTACCCATAACTTCCTGCCTTCCCAGCAGGTCCGACCTCAGCTTCATAGAGTTTGGCCTTGAGGGAATGTGCCATTGTGCTTGCTGTACTAGTGATTGGCAAGTTAAAGGGGATGTAAGAGCTCTGCGCAGGGGCAGTATCATAGCCAATGAGGTCAAACCGAGGTGTGATTATTGCTATATTGCTAATTGTGATGAAGCTGAAGCTTGATGAAAGCAGAGGGGCTGTGTTCCCATTAGGGAGGAGCTGCTGGCTTATTTTTTGTCGGGGGCTTCGCACATGCTCCTTCTGCCTAATCATGCTTCACTTCCTTTGCCCCAGCCATTAGGTGGGCGGGAGGTATTTTTCTTTTATTCCTTCCAGCTGCCAGCTGGAGCCTTACCAAGGCAAGATTTGTGCACCCTGGATAGGTGTCATTGTCCTCTAGGCTTGACCCTAGGCCAAGACTTGGTGGGTGTAAGGTCCCTGACCGCCGATCTTAGATTTAGTAATCCGTGGGAGCCCTCCTACCAGGACAAAGGCGTATACGGGGACAAGAACAACACAATCCCAATGGAAGTTCAAACTTGTCCAGTTTATTCTTACGTGATCATAGAATTTATACCACTCGTGTACATGCAGAGACAAAGGAATCATTATAAAATAAAGATGGAGTAGAACCTCATTATCTTCAAGGATGGCCTTCAAGGATGGCTAATACGGGACAGGAATTTAAAGGAGGATACAAGGAGTAGAAAAGGCGTTATTGCATAGATAAGATTAAGCTGTTTTTTAAGGCTTATGTTTTGTCAGGTGCAAGCTGTGCAAGGGTACTATTTGGGAAAACTATTATGGGATGTTTCAAGCCTTGCTGGTTGCTGTTACAAAATGGAGATACATCTCTAAAATGGAGTATGATATGCTAAGCATCAAAGTGTATCAAAGTATCAAAATACATGTATATATGAATATATAATTATATGAATATATGACTATATGATATTATATCAAACCTTACAGTGGGTCTCACCCTAGCTTCAGCGAAGGTGGATCTGCCCACACATGCTGTTCATTGGCGAAAGCCTTGGACACATGGAGCAACCCCCCCCCAAATCCCCAGCAGTAAAGACAGTAGATGGTTTAGCTCTATTAGCCGGACTACACACTTCATGCACAGCAAGATTTTTGTTCCCACTTTGCACGTCCATTGACTCCCCCACCTCATCCCCAGCCGTGTCCCAGACAATCTCTCCAGGGATATTTCCATCAGAAAGTGGACTCACAGCACTTCCAATCAAGAATTCCTCCAATACACCTGCAGTTTGTCTCCCATCATGGGCCCCACCCCCTTCCACTGTATGCCCCTCCCCCACACTCTCCAGTGTAGCCCCCTCAGCTATTGGCTCAATCACAGGGAATAATTCAGTTTCAGCAACAACATTTTCAGAATTGTCCCTAAGAGACAGCCCACCCCCAGATTCCCCTCACCCCTTCAGCCTCAGGGGGTTCAGCCCTTCTCACAATCCCTGCATAGGGCACCCCAGCTGCTCAAACTCTGGGGCAGTTTCTAGCCGGATGCTCCTGGCTTCCCCATATATCCAACCGCCTTGGCTGTATGCAAGCGCCAGCTTCATGGCCCACATTAGCACAATTGCCCCAGCACTTACCCTTAGGGCAGTCATCACAGATATGGCCATAAGTAAAACATTGCCTACAGTACTTGGGTTGGCCGGGGTAATACAAAAAAACCCCTACTCCCAGCAATAGAAACATTTGCCGGAGGGTGTTTAACCCCTCCAATGCCATCCAGGTAAGGCCTGAGCTTCACCCAAAATTTCAGATTTCCATTAAATATTTTAAGCAGTTGGCTTACCTTATACCTCCTTTAAGCCCACTGCTGCTATAGGGGAGAGGTCATTCCTAAGGCAACGGGCGGCGATCAACCACTCCAGTGGTAACCCTGAGCTGTGGGGGAAGCTGGGAGTGTTCCTACGATGGAAGATGGTGTTCCTGTCTTCGTCCGAGTTAAGCACTCGGTAAGAATCGTGTCGATCGATCTTTCGGATGTGGAGAAAAACCTGAGCTACGTCGTGAAGGTGATCTTGGAG
Organism: Xenopus tropicalis; assembly: GCF_000004195.4. Taxonomy (NCBI): domain Eukaryota; kingdom Metazoa; phylum Chordata; class Amphibia; order Anura; family Pipidae; genus Xenopus; species Xenopus tropicalis. The sequence goes on along the minus strand of NC_030680.2, from coordinate 19,747 downwards.
GATGTCGGGAGAGTCGCTGCAAGAGAGATCTTAGCGATCCAGGACTACCCAAGGTGGGGTGTCTACGATGTCACGTTAGATGGAGAAAGGAGTCTATTACAGTTTCCTGAAAATCTTGGAGGAGTCTTCGCTGATCCCCGGTTAAAGGGGTTTAAGATTCTGCCTCATTTTGCGGAGGAGGAGAAAGTTCTTGTGTCCAAGTCGTATTCTCCATTTGTCCCTTTAAAGGAAATCGGACAGTTATTGGTAGGTACTGCAAGAAGCTTGAGTTTGCAGGTAAGGTCCTAAATGAGTTAGGTATTTGGACTTCTAATAATACCGCTTTAAAGGCTGTCTTCGAGAAGGGACTAATTCAGCCAGCAAGGTTTCGCTTAGGAACTGTAAATATTGACTGTTATTTTTCCTGGTATGCCCGAGTTCTGCAGGAGATGCCGACGGTATGGACATACAGCTGAAAGTTGTGAGTTATGCCAAAATTGTGGTAAGACGCGGGCATGAGGTGATGAACTGTTTCTTCCAAAGAAATGTAACCTTTGTTTTGCGGCAGGCAGTTATATGCTAAGTGTCCTCAAAAGGAAAAGTGGACACCTGTCTCGGTAGAACCAGGGTAAGATCCGGGATCCAGTTGATCTAGCCCCGGGTCTTCTGGTGAGGGAGTTTTTGGCTGGGGATGATTCGCAAAGAAGGACTCGCAGGTAAAGCGAGAAGAGAGAAGAAAAAGAAAGAAGAAAATTCTGATGTAAGTTCTAGTAGAGATTCGATAGAGATTCGAGTAGAGATTCGAGTAGAGATTCGAGTAGAGATTCGAGTAGAGATTCGAGTAGTTCTACTGACATGCAATCTCTTTCCAGGGCCCAGAAACTCTTCAGGTATTATAAGAGTAAGTCTGATGCAATTCTACAGGAAGCATTAAATCTCTCTCTTTCAGCCCACCCCCAGATTCCCCTCACCCCTTCAGCCTCAGGGGGTTCAGCCCTTCTCACAATCCCTGCATAGGGCACCCCAGCTGCTCAACTCTGGGGCAGTTTCTAGCGGATGCTCCTGGCTTCCCATATATCCAACCGCCTTGGCTGTATGCAAGCGCCAGCTTCATGGCCCACATTAGCACAAATTGCCCAGCACTTACCCTTAGGGCAGTCATCACAGATATGGCCATAAGTAAAACATTGCCTACAGTACTTGGGTTGGCCGGGGTAATACAAAAAAACCCCTACTCCCAGCAATAGAAACATTTGCCGGAGGGTGTTTAACCCCTCCAATGCATCCAGGTAAGGCCTGAGCTTCACCCAAAATTTCAGATTTCCATTAAATATTTTAAAGCAGTTGGCTTACCTTATACCTCCTTTAAGCCCACTGCTGCTATAGGGGAGAGGTCATTCCTAAGGCAACGGGCGGCGATCAACCACTCCAGTGGTAACCCTGAGCTGTGGGGGAAGCTGGGAGTGTTCCTACGATGGAAGATGGTGTTCCTGTCTTCGTCCGAGTTAAGCACTCGGTAAGAATCGTGTCGATCGATCTTTCGGATGTGGAGAAAAACCTGAGCTACGTCGTGAAGGTGATCTTGGAGGATGTCGGGAGAGTCGCTGCAAGAGAGATCTTAGCGATCCAGGACTACCCAAGGTGGGGTGTCTACGATGTCACGTTAGATGGAGAAGGAGTCTATTACAGTTTCCTGAAAATCTTGGAGGAGTCTTCGGCTGATCCCCGGTTAAAGGGGTTTAAGATTCTGCCTCATTTTGCGGAGGAGGAGAAAGTTCTTGTGGTCAAGTCGTATTCTCCATTTGTCCCTTTAAAGGAAATCGAGACAGTTATTGGTAGGTACTGCAAGAAGCTTGAGTTTGCAGGTAAGGTCCTAAATGAGTTAGGTATTTGGACTTCTAAATACCGCTTTAAGGCTGTCTTCGAGAAGGGACTAATTCAGCCAGCAAGGTTTCGCTTAGGAACTGTAAATATTGACTGTTATTTTCCTGGTATGCCCGAGTTCTGCAGGAGATGCCGACGGTATGGACATACAGCTGAAAGTTGTGAGTTATGCCAAAATTGTGGTAAGACCGGGCATGAGGTGATGAACTGTGTTCTTCCAAAGAAATGTAACCTTTGTTTGCAGGAAGGTCAGTTATATGCTAAGTGTCCTCAAAGGAAAGTGGAACCTGTCTCGGTAGACCAGGGTAAGATTCCGGATCCAGTTGATCTAGCCCCCGGGTCTTCTGGTGAGGGAGTTTTTGCTGGGGATGATTCGCAAGAAGGACTCGCAGTAAAGCGAGAAGAGAGAAGAAAAAGAAAGAAGAAAATTCTGATGTAAGTTCTAGTAGAGATTCGAGTAGAGATTCGAGTAGAGATTCGAGTAGAGATTCGAGTAGAGATTCGAGTAGAGATTCGAGTAGTTCTACTGACATGCAATCTCTTTCCAGGGGCCAGAAACTCTTCAGGTATTATAAGAGTAAGTCTGATGCAATTCTACAGGAAGCATTAAATCTCTCTCTTTTCTGTTGTGTGGTTGTATATAAAAGAAAAGAAAAAGAAGAAAAAAAAAAAAAACACCCCGGTGCTAAAGCTAATATATATATACAGGCTAAAAGGCCCATGCTTGAGGTGCTGAAAGTGATGTACTTGGCCTCATTAAAACTGTCTGGTTAGCTCCAAGCTAAAAATGCTAAAACAAAACTAACAGCTGCCAGAAGCCCCATATACCCAATAACTGAGTAAAAGCCAATAGCTGAGCCCTCATTGCACTGAATGATGATGGTTCCAGGGGAAGTGTGAATGTCCAGTTCCTGAAAGGGAGGAGAAATGGCCAACCAAGTCATGCAGATGATTATTTGAATGGATGAGCAGAACAAGACTACAGAATTGGACAGTTTGACTCCCAGCCATTTTCTCCATGAGCTCCCTGGCTTGGTGGCTTTGAAAGCAACACAAACCATGATAGTCTTGGCCAGGAGAGAAGAGACAGCTATGGAGAAGGTGATTCCAAAAGTGATGATGCGCAGCATGCAGGTTATATCCACAGGGCGACCGAGGAACAGAAACACACTGAGGAAGCTCAGCTTGATGGAGACAAGGAGGAGGAAGCTCAGGCTCCGGTTGTTGGCTCTCACTATGGGGGAGTCCCGGTATGTAATGAAGGCGCCTAATATTAGTAGAGTTATAAGAAAAGACAGATCTGAAATTGATGAAAAAAACACAGAAATCCCATCATTAGTGCACAAGAGAAATTGTTCTTGCAATACACTGATTTTTTTCTCTCATTGGGCCATTCCATGTCTGGGGATCTGATGCAGTTCTCATTATCTGTAACAATAACAAAACAAATGCAAAATAAAATATATTTGGTTATCGTGATAAACGATTAAAATTAAGAGTGTACTTACTAATGCTAGCACTGCGCTATGAATACAGTACAACTAATTTTGTAGGTAAATGGACACAAATCCCAGCACTAAAGCTGCCCCACAGCGCCCCCTAGTTCTCTATAGAAGTTGATAAAAAACATAATTTTACATGGAAACCAATTCCCCAATGTGAATTCTACCAAAAACTTAATTAAAGATACAAGAGAAGTGACCAATGAGAATGCTGATTCCCAGCACTGTGTCAGGCCCCTTGCTGGTACCTTACATATAGAGATAATGATGGCATTTTCCCGTCATTATATGGCACAGGAATCAGACATGGGGATAAAGGGACAGACTTGTTCAGTGCTGGGAAACTGTGCTTATTGCTCCCAACTCCAATTGCAGGAACAGAGAACAGGGAGCCGGATTTACTCACATCAGCTGGGATTCTCATTGGAGGATTCTTTTGCATATCAATGCTGCCAATGCGGGCACTGGGGAGCCTGAAAAGTTTTATTGTGCAATATTGCTTTAAGAATCCAAACCTGATGTTGCTGGACTTCAGCTCCCAGAATGCCTCACCCTTCATTATATGTTACATTATTCTGGGATTTGTAGTCCAACAACAGCTGAGTAAAGTTTGGTTGAGCTGCGCTGTGCAGCAGGGTTTAGTGTCCCTTTAAGACTTCAGTTTGGCCAAATTCAAAAGCTGAATCCTACATGACACAACTTCTAGATATAAAAATTTGTTTATATAAAATAGAGAGCCATTAAACGGTCTCAGTGGTCAGTGGTCAGTGGTCAGTGGTCAGTGGTCAGTGGTCAGTGTGGTCAGTGGTCAGTGGTCAGTGGTCAGTGGTCAGTGGTCAGTGGTCAGGTCAGTGGTCGCCCCTACACCCACGACCCCCAGGCCAAAAGGCACTTAGGTGCAAGGGTCAATGGGAACCTTCACACAAAGGCTAGGGCGCACCCCTTTATCCCACAACCCCAGGCCAAAAGGCACTTAGGTGCAAGGGTCAATGGGAACCTTCACACAAAGGCTAGGGTGAGCCCCTTTATCCCACGACCCCCAGGCCAAAAGGCACTTAGGTGCAAGGGTCAATGGGAACCTTCACGCAATGGCTAGAGCAAGCCCCTTTATCCCCAAGCACCAGGCCAAAAGGGTCATTAACTCACCTTCACCTGAAGGTTAGGGAGAGCCCCTTTATCTAAACACACAGCGCAAAAGGCACAAAGGTTGTTGGCTTCACATTCACCCAAAGGCTTATAAAAACCCCTTTATCCCTGACCCACAGGCCAAAAGGCACTAAGGGGCAAGGATCATTGGATTCACCTTTGCCTGAAGACTACACTTGCTTGTACAGTTATAAAACATCCCTTAGATCTACTACAGTACCCCCAACATGTGCCCAGTCCATTCACCATGGGGGAAAAGGCAGAAGGTCTATAGGCAAAACCCCACGCTAAGTACAGGGAAACCATTGCACAGACACTATATACCTTCCCAGGCATGCTGATTTGCATATGCAAAGTGACTGATTTTAGGGTGCCCCATTGCACAGCTCTGTCGGGGGGGTACGGCCATATTGAAGTTTCCTATAGAAGGAGTTGCATTTTTTCCCCCTTCTCTAAATTTTCCCCCTTAGAGACAAAAATATGCCTGGATTTCTCCTGAAATAAACAACTCAATTAGACCCTGACAAATTCACTGACATAATCACAGTAACATTGCTTGTGGCATCTCTTTGCTCCCCCATAACTAGAGATGTAGCGAACTGTTCACCGGAGAACTAATTCGCACGAAAATCGGGTGTTCGCAAGTTCGCGAACTTTTAGCGATGTTCGCAATTTTGGGTTCGCCTTAGCTGGAGCCAAATTTTGACCTCTCACCCCAGAGCCAGCAGATACATGGCAGCCAATCAGGCAGCTCTCCAACCTGGACCACTCCCTTCCATATATAAACCGAAGCCCAGCAGCCATTTTACATTCTGCCTGTGTGTGCTTGTTGAGTTAGCATAGGGAGAGAGCTGTGCAGGGGTTTGAGGGACAGTTTAGGTAGCTTTGCTGACTAGTAATCTACTTTCTACTGCTCTGTATGTAGCTGCTGGGACAGCTGTCCTGCTGATCATCTGCTGTAACCCAATAGTCCTTGTAAAAGCAGTTTATTACACAAGTTTAGAAATGTAGTGTGATTTCTGCCCTTTACAGCACAAAACGCAACGTTGTGTCAACAACGTATTTTTCAGAGAAATTTTTGCCCTTGATCCCCCTCCTGCATGCCACTGTCCAGGTCGTGGCACCCTTTAAACAACTTTAAAATCAGTTTTCTGGCCAGAAATGGCTTTTCTAGGTTTTAAAGTTCGCCTTCTCATTGAAGTCTATGGGGTTCACAAAGTTCGCAAAAGTTCGCACTTTTTGGCAAAAGTTCGCAAACGGGTTCGCGAACTTTTTTTCTGAGGTTCGCTACATCCCTACCCATAACTTCCTGCCTTCCCAGCAGGTCCGACCTCAGCTTCATAGAGTTTGGCCTGGAGGGAATGTGCCATTGTGCTTGCTGTACTAGTGATTGGCAAGTTAAAGGGGATGTAAGAGCTCTGCGCAGGGCAGTATAATAGCCAATGAGGTCAAACTGAGGCGTGATTATTGCTAATTGTGATGAAGCTGAAGCTTGATGAAAGCAGAGGGGCTGTGTTCCCATTAGGGAACTGCTGGCTTATTTTTTGTCGGGGGCTTCGCACATGCTCCTTCTGCCTAATCATGCTGCACTTCCTTTGCCCCAGCCATTAGGCGGGTGGGAGGTAATTTTCTTTTATTCCTTCCAGCTGCCAGCTGGAGCCTTACCAAGGCAAGATTTGTGCACCCTGGATGGGTGTCATAGTCCTCTGGGCTTGACCCTAGGCCAAGACTTGGTGGGTCTCACCCTAGCTTCAGCAAAGGTGGATCTGCCCGCACATGCTGTTCATTGGCGAAAGCCATGGACACATGAGTATCGAGCCCATACTTTCGGGTAGGACGCACAGGTGTAAGAATTGAAACAACATTCCCAGACACAGAAACCATCCCCACACAGATTCTGTAGATGATCCAGCCCCAGCAGCCCTCTCCCCCACTGGATAGCAAACCGGCCCTTATATTAGGGAGACTATCTTTAGAGACATGCAAATGTGCAGTTGTTACACCATGCAGCCATATTGGGATTCTGTAGAACTACCAGCTGAAGAAACAACATTCTGCGGGTTTCCCCTCACTTTCCAAATTGGCAGGAGTCTCAGGGCTGGAACATGAAGCAACTCCCCAAATCCCAGCAGTAAAGACAGTAGATGGTTTAGCTCTATTAGCCGGCACTAACACATTCATGCACAGCAAGATTTTTGTTCCCACTTTGCACGTCCATTGACTCCCCCACCTCATCCCCAGCCGTGTCCCAAGACAATCTCTCCAGGATATTTCCATCAGAAAGTGGACTCACAGCACTTCCAATCAAGAATTCCTCCAATACACCTGCAGTTTGGCTCCCATCATGGCCCCACCCTCTTCCACTGTATGCCCCTCCCCCACACTCTCCAGTGTAGCCCCCTCAGCTATTGGCTCAATCACAGGGAATAATTCAGTTTCAGCAACAACATTTTCAGAATTGTCCCTAAGAAGACAGCCCACCCCCAGATTCCCCTCACCCCTTCAGCCTCAGGGGGTTCAGCCCTTCTCACAATCCCTGCATAGGGCACCCCAGCTGCTCAAACTCTGGGCAGTTTCTAGCCGGATGGCTCCTGGCTTCCCCATATATCCAACCGCTTGGCTGTATGCAAGCGCCAGCTCCATGGCCCCACATTAGCACAATTGCCCCAGCACTTACCCTTAGGGCAGGCATCATGGATATGGCCTTAAAGTAAAGCATTGCCTACAGTACTTGGGTACCAGGGTAATACACAAAACCCTGTTCCCAGAAATAGAAACATTTGCCCGGAGGGTGTTTAAACCCCTCCAATGCCCATCCGGGCCAGGACTGAGCTTCACCCAAAATTTATGCTTTCCATTAAATATTTTAAAGCAGTTGGTTTGCTTATACCTCCTTTAATTTTACTGCAGTACTTTTTTCGAAAAGAACAGAATCAGGTCCTAATCCGTAATATTAAGCATGTGCCAGAATAAGGGGTTTTTCCTCCATAAAGTATAGTGGAGCCATCAAAACCTCTAAAGGAGCCATGTTTCATGTTAAATCTTTCAAAAAATATCCCACACATAGATACATTATACTAATCACATCATACGATCTAAGCAATACATAATCCTGCCGGCAGAAAATGTCTTTTACCTGAAGGCTCAAATTCTGCCATTATTATCTCTTTTCCAAAAGATCCCAACCCAACTCCTGCCCGACATACAGGCTTCCCCGGAAAAATGTAAAATTTAACTTACAGACACAGTCTCCTTCATTTCTATTATGCAAGAGTTACAACACAAACAAAACAAGAGTTTGCTTGAGCAGACTGGGGATGCCATACAGCCTGGGGGTGCCATACAGCCTGGGGGTGCCATACAGCCTGGGCGGTCGCCCATGCAGACTGGCGGGTGCCAAAACAGACTGGGGGTTCATACGCAGCCTGTTTATAATAGTGAGACACAAACTCTGAGCTCAGTGTCAGTCACTTTGCATCCTGGGAAGGAACATAGTGTTTGTGCAGAGGTTCCCCTGTACATGTTGTTCTGCTATACACCTACTGGCACAGTTTGGCATCTCCCCGTGTGTAATGCACACACACCCCCATGCAACTGGCTTCATAAACAGTTTGACAGAAGTTATTGGGTGTTGTGTGGTTGTATATAAAAGAAAAGAAAAAAAAAAAAAAACCCCGGTGCTAAAGCTAATAAATATATATATATATATATATACATACAGGCTAAAAGGCCCATGCTTGAGGTGCTGAAAGTGATGTACTTGGTCTCATTAAAACTGTCCGGTAAGCTCCGAGCTAAAATGCTAAAACAAAACTAACAGCTGCCAGAAGCCCCATATACCCAATAACTGAGTAAAAGCCAATAGCTGAGCCCTCATTGCACTGAATGATGATGGTTCCAGGGGAAGTGTGAATGTCCAGTTCCTGAAGGGAGGAAGAAATGGCCAACCAAAGTCATGCAGATGATTATTTGAATGGATGAGCAGAACAAGACTACAGAATTGGACAGTTTGACTCCCAGCCATTTTCTCCCATGAGCTCCCTGGCTTGGTGGCTTTGAAAGCAACACAAACATGATAGTCTTGGCCAGGAGAGAAGAGACAGCTATGGAGAAGGTGATTCCAAAAGTGATGATAGCGCAGCAATGCAGGTTATATCCACAGGCGACCGAGGAACAGAAACACACTGAGGAAGCTCAGCTTGATGGAGACAAGGAGGAGGAAGCTCAGGCTCCGGTTGTTGGCTCTCACTATGGGGGAGTCTCGGTATGAGATGAAGACGCCTAATATTAGTAGAGTTATAAGAAAAAATCAGACTGAAATTGATGAAAAAATACAGAATCATATCACTTGTATATGAGAGAAATTGTTCTTGCAATACACTGATTTTTTTCTCTCATTGGGCCATTCCATGTCTGGGGATCTGATGCAGTTCTCATTATCTGTAACAATAACAAAACAAATGCAAAATAAATATATTTGGTTATCGGTGATAAACGATTAAAATTAAGAGTGTACTTACTAATGCTAGCACTGCGCTACGAATACTGTCACGTACAATTAGGATAATTTTGTAGGTAAATGAACACAAATCCCAGGCACTAAAGCTGCCCCACAGCGCCCCCCTAGTTCTCTATAGAAGTTGATAAAAAAACATAATTTTACATGGAAACCATTCCCCAATGTGAATTCTACCAAAAAACTTAATTAAAGATACAAGAGAAGTGACCAATGAGAATGGCTGATTTCCAGCCCTGTGTCAGGCCCCTTGCTGGTACCTTACATATAGAGATAATGATGCCATTTCTTCTTCTGCGGCCCTCCGCTTCGCCCTATGCTAATGCAGAGGCAGCAGAAAGTAGAGGCTCCCGCGGATTGCTAGCCGCCAAGGCTAGCTAAACTGGGCCGGCCCGTCCGCGGCTCTCCTATGCTAATCCGCCCGAGGCAACGCAGAAAGTAAGAGGGCGCCGCGGATTGCTAGCCGCCAAGGCTAGCTAAACTGGCCGGCCCTCTGCAGCGCTCCCTAATGCTAATGCAGAGAGTAGAGGGCGCCGTGGATTGCTAGCCGCCAAGGCTAGCTAAACTGGCCGGCCCTCGCTCTCCCTATGCTAATGCAGAGGCAGCAGAAAGTAGAGGGCGCCGGGATTGGTAGCCGGCAAGGCTAGCTAAACTTGCCGGCCCTTCCGCTCTCCCTATGCTAATGCAGAGGCAGCAGAAAGTGGAGGGCGCCGCGAATTGCTAGCCGCCAAAGGCTAGCTAAACTGGCCGGCCCTCCGCTCTCCCTATGCTAGTGCAGAGGCAGCAGAAAGTAGAGGGCGCCGCGGATTGCTAGCCGCTATGGCTAGCTAAACTGGCCCGGCTCTCCCTATGCTAATGCAGAGGCAGCCAGAAAGTAAAGGGCGGCTGTGGATTGCTAGCCGCCAAGGCTACCTAAACTTGAAGGCCCTCCGTCTCCCTATGCTAATGCAGAGGCAGCAGAAAGTAGAGGGCGCCGCGGATTGCTAGCCGCTAAGGCTAGCTAAACTGGCCGGCCCCTCCCTATGCTAATGCAGAGGCAGCAGAAAGTAGAGGGCGCCGCGGATTGCTAGCTGCCAAGGCTTGCTAAACTGGCCGGCCATCTGCGCACCCTCCGCTCTCACCTATGCTAATGCGAGGCAGCAGAAAGAAGAGGGCGCCGCGGATTGCTAGCCGCCAAGGCTAGCTAAACTCCTCCCCCCCTCCCGCTCTCCCTCCGCTCTCCCTCCGCTCTCCCTCCGCTCTCCCTCCGCCTCTCCCTCCGCTCTCCCTCCGCTCTCCTCCGCTCTCCTCCGTCCCTCCGCTCTCCCTCCGCTCTCCTCCGCTCTCGCCTCCGCCTCGCCTCCGCTCTCCTCCGTCTTCCGCTCTCTCCCTCCGCTCATAGCAGAGGCAGCAGAAAGTAGAGGGCGCTGCGGATTGCTAGCCACTAAGGCTAGCTAAACTGGCCGGCCCTCCGCGGCCTCTCCACTCTCCCCTATGCTAATGCAGAGGCAGCAGAAAAAAGAGGGCGCCGCGGATTGCCTAGCCGCCAGGCTAGCTAAGCTGGCTGGCCGGCCCTCCGCTCTCCCTATGCTAATGCAGAGGCAGCAGAAAGTAGAGGCCGCCGCGGATTGCTAGCCGCTAAGGCTAGCTAAACTGGCCCGGCTATCTGCAGCCCTCCGCTCTGACCCTATGCTAATGCAGAGGCAGCAGAAAGTAGAGGGCGCCGCGGATTGCTAGCCGCCAAGGCTAGCTAAACTGGCCGGCTCTCCCTATGCTAATGCAGAGGCAGCAGAAAGTAGAGGCGCTGCGGATTGCTAGCCGCCAAGGCTAGCTAAACTGGCCGGCCCTCACCTATGCTAATGCAGAGGCAGCAGAAAGTAGAGGGCGCCGCGGATTGCAAGCCGCTAAGGCTAGCTAAACTTGCCGGCTCTCCCTATGCTAATGCCAAGAGGCAGCAGAAAGTATAGGGCGCCGTGGATTGCTAGCCGCTAAGGCTAGCTATACTGGCTGGCCCTCCGCGGCCCTCCGCGGCCCTCCACCTCTCCCTATGCTATGCAGAGGCAGCAGAAAAAAAGAGGGCGCCGCGGATTGCTAGCGCCAGGCTAGGAAAGCTGGCCCGGCCCTCCGCTCTCCCTATGCTAATGCAGAGGCAGCAGAAAGTAGAGGCCCGCCGCGGATTGCTAGCCGCTAAGGCTAGCTAACTGGCGCGGCCCTCTGCAGCCCTCCGCTCTCCCTATGCTAATGCAGAGGCAGCAGAAAGTAGAGGGCGCCGCGGATTGCTAGCCGCCAAGGCTAGCTAAACTGGCCGGCTCTCCCTATGCTTAATGCAGAGGCAGCAGAAAGTAGAGGGCGCCGCGGATTGCTAGCCCGCCAAGGCTAGCTAAACTGGCCGGCTCTCCCTATGCTAATGCAGAGGCAGCAGAAAGTAGAGGGCGCCGCGGATTGCTAGCCGCTAAGGCTAGCTAAACTGGCCCGCCCTCCGCCCTCCGCCCTCCCTATGCTAATGTAGAGGGTGCTGCGGATTGCTAGCCGCCAAGGCTAGCTTAACTGGCTGGCCCTCCGCGGCCCTCCGCTCTCCCTATGCTAATGCAGAGGCAGCAGAAAGTAGAGGGCGCTGCGGATTGCTAGCCGCCAAGGCTAGCTAAACTAGCCGGCTCTCCCTATTCTAATGCAGAGGCAGCAGAAAGTAGAGGGCGCCGCGGATTGCTAGCCGCCAAGGCTAGCTAAACTGGCCGGCCCTCCGCGGCCCTCCGCTCTCCCTATGCTAATGCAGAGGCAGCAGAAAGTAGAGGGCGCTGCGGATTGCTAGCCGCCAAGGCTAGCTTAAACTAGCCGGCCCTCTGCGGCCCTCCGCTCTCCCTATGCTAATGCAGAGGCAGCGAGAATTAGAGGGCGCTGCGGATTGCTAGCCGCTAAGGCTAGCTAAACTAGCCGGCCCTCCGCGGCCCTCCGCTCTCCCTATGCTAATGCAGAGGCAGCAGAAAGTAGAGGGCGCCGCGGATTGCTAGCCGCCAAGGCTAGCTAAACTGGCCGGCCCTCTGCTCTCCCTATGCTAATGCAGAGGCAGCAGAAAGTAGAGGGCTCCGTGGATTTCTAGCCGCCAAGGCTAGCTAAACTGGCCGGCCCTCCGCTCTCCCTATGCTAATGCAGAGGTAGCAGAAAGTAGAGGGCGCCCGTGGATTGCTAGCCGCAAGGCTAGCTAAACTGGCCGGCCCTCCGCATGCTAATGCAGAGGCAGCAGAAAGGAGAGGGGCGGGCCATGTCGCTGCCCTCTGTACCTTCCTAAAAACCTGTAACATGTGTGGGAAGGAGGGCCACATTTACAAAGATTGCCCCAGCAAGGCTAAGAAGGAGGGAGCCCGAGGCCAAGCTAGTAAAATCTGGTCCTGGGTCCTGAGCAAAGGCCAACAGCGGTTGCTGGCCCAGCTAAGATGGCCCCCGGATGATGCAGGTGAGTCGTCCAAGCCATCGGTACGTAGGACACCGATTAAAGCGGTGGCCCAGTAGCGAGAAGGGGTTCCTTCTATGACGGCACTCGAGTACCCAAAGAATGTCACTTTCGGTTGCGGGACAAGGAATTGCAGCCACTTTGGTGGTCCCTGTCCCCCATGGCATTTGTGCACACTGGCGGTGGGATCGGAGCATAGTGCGAGGAAGATCCCTGGTGTTGTAGGTCCGGAGCAGACTTTTGCTGTGCCATCAGCGTCAGAGTCTGTCAGGAAGGGAGATTACACCAGCCGCCGTACATACCGTTGTGGAGTCTGAGCAAGGGCCTCAAGCTTTGCCCTGCGAGAGACCCTGCCAAGACGACTCCGGATGTACCCTGTGAAGGCGATTGGGTCTAAGCAAATATCCGCAAGAAGGAAAAGAAAGAACGTCAGCGTCAGGCCAAGCTGCGGAGAGTGTCCGAGATGGAGAAGTCCGTCGGAGAGGGTCCCGGTGGTCGAAGCCTGATGGTGGTGCGGTTGCGGTTCGGAGTGAGGAGATTGAAGGCGCCATCATGGCGAGAAGCGTCCGAGAAGCGAGGCTTTCAGTAAAAAAGAGAGAAAGATCGTCGTCCAGCTCCAGCGATGAGATACCCCGGGTTCGGGTTGATCCTAGATATGTGTCAGCCTCGGATCCGGTTAACATCGAGGATCCAACCTCTCTTGATCAAGGAGAGGGAGGGTCTTTAAACATCTCGTTTGGAAGCAGTCTGGACTCAGATATGGACGCTGTTGCCTCGTAAGTGGATTTCATTATGACTTCTCTTAAAATCTCCTCACTCAATGTGAGGTCTCTAAAGGGCTCGGTTCGTAGAGCCGCTTTATTCTCTTTTCCTAGAGACTTTGGACTTCGAAATTTATTACAGGAGTGTGCAATAGAAAGCAGTGTGGACTATACTCCACATCAAAAAGGACTGGATTCACGGCCATCAGTTTGGTCCGGTTCTAATGATGGCAAGTCTGCTGGGGTGGGAATTCTTTTTCGAGGTTCCCATACTTCATTACAAAATGTGATTGAAATTGTGCCCGGCCGTGCGCTTTTAATTCATGTGTTTTTAAGGGTCATTTTATCCGTATTCTAAATATTTATGCCTCCCCTGACAAGCAGGAGAGGGCTGATTTGCTTGAGATTTTACCTCTGTTCTGTGTGGGGTCATCTCCGCTGATAGTCGGCGGAGACTTTAACTGTGTCTTTGCAGGAGAACAACGACTCGGAGGTGACCCTGGGAAAAAAGATCGTACTTCTTGTCTTTTAAAAAAACTTTACTGATGATTTTAAGTTGAAAGATGCTTTAAAATATGTTTTACAAACCCTGGTTTTAACCTGGTCAAATGGCAGGATCCACTCCAGAATTGATTTTATCTTTTTAATCCAAGTGTGAACTTTTAACTAATATTTTTTCTGACCATCAAGTTTTAAGTGCTCTTATTGATTTTAATGTGAGAAAAGGGTTAATCGTGGATTGTGGAGATTAAATGTTTCATTGCTGGAGGATCCTAAGATAAGTAAAAGGTTTGAGCGGACCTACCGATGTTGGCAAAAATCACGTGACCCCAGATTTCAAATGCTGCTTTGGTGGGAGGGCATTAAACCCAAAATTAAAGAGTTTTTTATCAAGGCTGGTAAAATAGTTGCCAAGAGGGAAAAAGCAATCTTTTAATGTTTTAAATTTACGTTTACAAGCGCTTTTAAAATTGCAGAGCATTGGTTTTAACGTTGACAATGGACATTTTATCCCTAAAAGGGGAGATTAAGAAGCTGATCGACCAAAAAGGTAAACAAATCATTTTTAATTCTCATGTTCAGTATCTGGAGGAAGGAGAAAATGTTCTAGATTTTTCTTTAAAAAAGTGATGGATATAAAAGAATAATTTCCTCCTTAAAATGATAAAAACTGACATGAAGGACATTTAGTGTTACTTTTAATTTTTATCAGCTTCTTTTTAACAAAAATGTTTTGATGCCTCTGTTTTAAACGATTGTCTTAAGATTTTAGAAGGTAAGCTAAGTTTTTTAGACCAGGAGGTATTGTCTAAGGACATCACGGTGGATGAGCTTTTACTTGTTTTTAAAAGTTTTTCTTTTAACAAAGCCCCTGGTGAGGATGGCTTACCTGTCGAATTTTATCTACATTTTTGGGAAATTTTAAAAGATGATCTGTTTTTACTGTATAAGAGGCTTTTTATGTCAATGTTTTACCCTCTTCCTGGAGAAGAGGAATTGTTTCTTTACTTTTTAAAAAAGGCAGTAAAGAGAATTTAGAAAACTATAGGCCAATAACCCTCCTTAATGCCGATTATAAGGTTATGGCCAAACTGATTGCTCTGCGTTTAAAACCATTTCTAACAAACTTATTCATCCCAACCAGGTGTGCGGAGTCCCTGGGAGAAGCATCTCTTAATATTATCAGGGATGTAATATGGTATTGCAATGACAGAAAACAAAATCTTACAATTTTATCTCTCGACTTTGAGAAAGCTTTTGATAGAGTTTGTCACGTTTTTCTTTTTTAGAATTTTAGAAAAAATGAATATGCCTGCTTTATTTTAAACGGTTAATCAAAGTTTTATACAAATGTTGTTTTAGCCAAGTATCTGTGAATGGATTTTTAACCCAGCCTGTGTTTTTAAAGTCTGGGGTGAAAACAGGGATGCCCCCTGTCCCCCTTTTCTTTTTATCTGTGCTATTGAGCCTCTTTTAACTCTTTTAAGAACAGACAAAGTGATTAGAGGAGTCCCAGTCCCCGAGGAGGAGGGCCGTCAAGTAAAGGTCCTTAGCTATATGGACGACGTTACGGTGTTTTGTCCCTCCTCCTATTCACTAAAAAGAGCACTATTTCACACTTCCTTTTTTTGCGGGGCGTCTGGTTTTAAACTCAATATGCACAAGTGTAACTGTCTGGGTTTAGGAGTATGGAATGAACCCCCAACTCCTGACATTTTATTCCAACAGGATCAGATAAAGATTTTAGGTATCGTTTTTAACTCCGGACATTGGTTAGGCACTTTTAATTGGGATTCGGTTTTAATGAAGTTAGAAAAAGAAGGTTTTAATGTGGAATATGAGAGACCTCACGATGGAAGGAAAGGTTTTAATCATTAAGATGGTTTTATTGCCCATAATGTTGCATGTGGGTATGGTTTTTCCTCCTTCCAATATTTATATCAAAAAACTAACCAGGGTTTGTTTTAAATTCTTGTGGGGCTCTAAAATGGAAAAACTGAAAAGGGAATTCATGTACAGAGTCAAAAGGTGGAATGGATGTCCCTAACCTTCTTTTATTCTTTTATGCTAAAATATTTCTGTTTCTGTTTTAAGCTTTTTAACTCTGATGGCCATTTTTAGTTGTTTTTTAAGGTATGCAGCAGGTATGTTTTTAAGAAATGGGTTTGTGTTCCTTTAAATTCACCGGTGCTTTTTATGTCCCCCCAAACATTATGTGGTTTTAGAAAAAACAATAAGACTTTTTAACCCTTAAAGATGTGGAATCTGAAATGTTGGGAGACCAAAGAAGGTCTCCAAAGGTTTTAAAGCAAAAAAGAAGTTGTTTTACCGGTGTCAAACTTGAGGAAGGTAAAAAGTGTGGCGGAATGTGTTTGGGAAATTCCTTGCTAATGCCCCACAAAGACCTTTCCTGGGCCATTGTACACCCAGTGTCTGCCCACGGCGAGAGTTTCAGCACAAAAGGGGACTGGGGGCAAGGGCCTAAATGTCCTCGGGAAACCTGCTGCAATTGATGAGACAGTATTGCATTTGTTTTGGAACTGCCCTTATGCACAAGAGGTATGGAAAGTGGCAGCTCCTCTTTTTAAAAATGGCGGGGGCTTAGCAATTTTAATCATCTTATGGTTTTATATGGTCTTTTTGTATGTCCTAATAAAAATCAATACAATGTATGTTGGATGAGTATTAATTGTTTTAAAAATGCCATCTGGAAAACACGAAATATTTACTTTTTAAACATGATTTTATTGATGTTAAAAATTGTATTAAAATTGCTTTTAGTGACATTGTATATATTATTTTTTAAGAGATAAAAAACATTTGGGGACTTGAGAAAGCTATGTCTGTCTGGGGTTTTAAAACACTGGAATGACGTTTTAATGTGATTTTACTGCTTTCTCTTTTTTAAAAATTGTATAAATCCTCTCTAAGCTTTGTATATATTTATATTCAACAAAGTATTTTATGATTCTTTTATTCTGTAACTCAATAAAGCTTTGTTGAAACCTTAGTGCTAAAGCTAATAATATTCTGTACCTTAGCCCTGGGGGGAGTGTAAGGGGCAGATACAGTCACTGGTGTACATACAGAGAAACCTTTACACTGGGGCAGTTTATTCCCAGAGGGGCTGTTTGTAACAGCAAAGTGACTAAAGCTTTTGTCTCAGCTTCTGCCTCTGTTTCCAACCTCTGTAACTTATATTTGTTACACAGCTCAGTATTTGGGATCATTACAAGGGGGAAAGTCCCACAATAAGGATTCAGCTAAAGTCTCTCCCCAAGCTCAAAGTGCCAGAGCAGGACTTCAGTTATTTAGGGAGCAGCCATACAGGACTGTGATTGGTTTGGCCTGTATGCATGTTTAATAGGGAACAGGCAGAGACTAGAGCAAGCATAGGAAAGAAGAATATTGTGAGTGTCTAGTTAGAATTAAGTCTAAAACAAACTGGACTTTTCTGAGTTTTTCTTGAAAACGTTTCACCACTCATCCGAGTGGCTTCTTCAGTTCAAATGACTGGTAGGGAATTCCCCGGTATTTAAACTCTTGATGGTAGTAGAGTCACAGACATCCAATAAGAGCCAATCAGAGCCATTGGCTCTAGAGAGCTGGGAAAAGTATATTAAACAAATACAAAAGAAAACTATAAAACCCACATTAACATTTACAGGGGCAACACATAAACCAGTCCTGTCTGAATATTATTGGTTCTCATTTTTTAATCAGCTTTATGTTTCTATGAGATGTTACCTGCCAGTTTCATAATTTACTATATCTCTAACTATACTATTATGAGTTCTGTTTCCAAGTAAATGGGACTTTGTGTTCCATTTCAGGTCTCAACAAATAACGTAACATTTGGGCAGAAATATAGAAGCTAAAAGGCCGGCGCTTGAGGTGAGTATGGCAAATATCTCCACACACACACAGTGTTTTTGCCTTTGTGCTCAGATAGGCCGGCGATCATTGTGATCCAAACACTGCAGAAGCAGCAGCATGCTGAAAGTGATGTACTTGGCCTCATTAAAACTTTCTGGTAAGCTCCGAGCTATAAAATGCCTAAAACAAAAACTAACAGCTGCCAGAAGCCCCATATACCCAATAACTGAGTAAAAAGCCAATAGCTGGAGCCCTCATTGCACTGAATGATGATGGTTCCAGGGAAGTGTGAATGTCCAGTTCCTGAAAGGGAGGAAGAAATGGCCAACCAAGTCATGCAGATGATTATTTGAATGGATGAGCAGAACAAGACTACAGAATTGGACAGTTTGACTCCCAGCCATTTTCTCCATGAGCTCCCTGGCTTGGTGGCTTTGAAAGCAACACAAACCATGATAGTCTTGGCCAGGAGAGAAAGAGACAGCTATGGAGAAGGTGATTCCAAAAGTGATGATGCGCAGCATGCAGGTTATATCCACAGGGCGACCGAGGAACAGAAACACACTGAGGAAGCTCAGCTTGATGGAGACAAGGAGGAGGAAGCTCAGGCTCCGGTTGTTGGCTCTCACTATGGGGGAGTCCCGGTATGTAATGAAGGCGCCTAATATAAGTAGAGTTGTAAGAAAAGACAGATCTGAAATTGATGAAAAAAACACAGAAATCCCATCATTAGTGCTCAAGAGAAATTGTTCTGTTCTTGCAATACACTGATTTTTTTCTCTCATTGGGCCATTCCATGTCTGGGGATCTGATGCAGTTCTCATTATCTGTAACAATAACAAAACAAATGCAAAATAAAATATATTTGGTTATCGGTGATAAACGATTAAAAGAATAAAATTAAGAGTGTACTAATGCTAGCACTGCGCTATGAATACTGTCACGTACAATTAGGATAATTTGGTAGTTAAATGGACACAAATCCCAGCACTAAAGCTGCCCCACAGCGCCCCCTAGTTCTCTATAGAAGTTGATAAAAAACATAATTACACATGGAAACCAATTCACCAATGAGAAATCTACTACTTAATTAAAGATGGCCAATGAGGATGCTGATTCCCAGCACTGTGTCAGGCCCCTTGCTGGTACGGAAAATATAGTGTTGGTGGATGGAGCACGCCAGGACCACTTCTCCATGAAAACGTATCTTTATTTCATATCTCCATTAAAAACATGTTGCAAAAAACCACACCATGAGCTTAATGCGTTTCGTGGCCTGCTGCCACTTCCTCAGACTCTATAACAGGTATACACACACACCACCAGTACCTTAAATACCCAAGTGAGACCCACCCCATGGTATACATTAACCTCCAGGTTACCAACTCAACCCTATTGAAATGCATATACAAACATAAGATTAAAATATTAAGCAGTTATACATAAAATCAATAAATAATCTCATGTCTGAGGGGTGACTCTATGACACTTATACTAAGTCTCAAAAAGAGAAATATAATATGATTCACTCCTAAGATGTATCCCATTAATGGACTGGTGTGGTTATGGTACAATTGCTGGTACCTTACATATAGAGATAATGATGGCATTTTCCCGTCATTATATGGCACAGGAATCAGACATGGGGATAAAGGGACAGACTTGTTCAGTGCTGGGAAACTGTGCTTATTGCTCCCAACTCCAATTGCAGGAACAGAGAACAGGGAGCCGGATTTACTCACATCAGCTGGGATTCTCATTGGGGGATTCTTTTGCATTTTAATGCAGTTTTATTGGGCAATATTGCTTTAAGAATACAAACCTGATGTTGCTGGACTACAGCTCCCAGCATGCCTCACCCTTCATTATATGTTACATTATTCTGGGATTTGTAGTCCGGCAACAGCTGAGTAACGTTTGGTTGAGCCGCGCTGTGCCGCAGGGTTTAGTGTCCCTTTGAGACTTCAGTTTGGCCAAATTCAAAAGCTGAATCCTACATGACATAACTTCTAGATATAAAAATATTTGTTTCATTATTACATTACCTAAAAGCTCAATTTCCTTACCTTTCTCTGTTCTGTTGCATAATGGTGAGTCCTGCAGACGTACTGAGCCCCATGATCTCCCCCCACTCGGGCAATATATTTATATCAAT